>NC_051154.1:96285627-96378127 GCF_013339745.2 Dermacentor silvarum | reverse complement strand
CAACTGATATCCGTCCTTTGGCATAATTTCGTATAGCCGATTGAGAGTCGCTAATAATGTATCTATATTTGGGAGAAGCGATAGCTAGAGCGATGGCAACCTCCTCCGCAACCTCAGAGACACTGGTTTTGATTGAACACGTGCGTACGCTTTCTTGCTTTGTATTAATTGCTACTGCTGTAAATGCTAGGTGATTTGAATATTCCGCGGCGTCCACGAACAGCGCTTCCTCATCATTGCCATAGGCTGTGAGTAGAGATTTAGCTCTGCTCGTTCTCTTGCCCTGATTGAATTCCGGGTGCATATTTTTGGGTAAATTGGGGATTTTAATCCTGCTCCTGATCTCTCTGGTCAACGTAACCTTCGGTCCTTGCTGGTTATGGTAATTTATTCGTAATTTGTCGAGTATACTTCTGCCAGTGATGAATTGTGCCGGATTTTTTTTTTTTTTACCTCGCAATATCTTGGCGGTGCAAATGTACTACAGTACCTACAGGCGGAGATTGGTAACATGCCCGACGTGGTGACGTAGTAGCTTTGGTGTTGCGTTGCTAAGCCCGAGGTCGCAGGATCAAACCCCCACCACGGCGGCCGCATTTCGATGGGGGCGAAATGCAAAAAACACCCGTGTACATTGGGTACACGTTAAGGAACCTTAGGGGGTCAAAATTGACCAGGAGTCCCCCACTATGGCGTGCCTCCTAATCATATCGTGGTTTTGGCCCGTAAAACCACAGCATTAATATTTTTACGTCGATAACATGTGCTGATAACCCATTATTATTTATTTTACAAGTACTGCCAGCCTTGTTACCAGGCCTTAGCCAGGAGTGGGCATTTGGAACAAAACATAAATACCAAACAAGATCAAACAAGATAGCAGACACTGAACAAGAATCTGCATAACAAACAGCACAAGAAAAAATTTTTCACCATCGTGATTTGACGGGTAGAGACGACGGATTAACGCTGTGGTTTATTCACAAATGATTCGTGCAGACATAGCTGCAAAAGAAACGACACAGTTATTCAGCGCAAAGATCCTTCACAATGTTCTTATGCGTACAAAAACTTCGTCTCCAATGGTATTGCCGACACCATCACGGGGCGTAAACTCTCAGCGCTCTTGAATCGCATCCACATAGCCCAATGCGTCAGTACCAGGAGTGTTTGGTCGGAGGCTTAGCTTTGTACAATATGTTTAGAGAAGGCACTACTCGGCATATGGCCGCCCAAACAAGAAACTTTGTTGTGTACTCATTACGTTTTTACTACGGAACGTGGACTTGCAACATCCAACAAGCGCAGTAGAAGTCCATAGAGATAGCAAATTGTTAAGGAGGTTCCTAAAATCTCTCCGGTCGGATTCCCTGTGACACATCGTGTCAGCATGCTTGTACGAGAATCATAAGAATGCCCCCGTTTCTCTTGGTATGTCTGCAGGCAGCTACTTCAAGGTTATCGACGCCACAGAAGAGCCCTTCTTCACATTAATTGGAAACGCCTTCCCAAGTATCGCAACGTTCTTCTTTATTGGGTAAGTTCTTAGGACCGCAAATTCCTGATATGAAAGCAGGATCTGCATTTCGAAGAGGAAAGCTAAAAGCGAGGGTCGGTGCTTCCTGACCTGAATGTCAGCCGCTGATCGAGCGGTGAGGCGTGGTCGAGAACATTAAGAACAATTAGTGGGAGGGGCGGAAAGGCAGCGTGTCACGCGATGGCAAAGTAAGCTGGCATGGTATCCTTCCACCATGTTTGTCGTTAGCCTCATCTCTGCGTTGTGGTTTCTTATAAGTGGTAATAGTAATGGTGGCATCTGTGCGCCAAGAAACAAATTGTGGAAAACTAGCGTTATGCAGAGTTTATGACGTGGCTTTGCTCCCTCTTATTTACACGAAAAATGTCTACATGCGCCTGAACTAAGTACGGAACAGTACCGTTAAGGCTAGTCGGTCGATGTTCCTCAGAGCAAAGCAGCGCGCAACAACGGGATGAAAAGAAAGAATGGCCCAGGTTCAATTACTTGTCCGTGCTATTGATTTCTGTCCTGTCCGTGCTGTAATCTACTAATGAACACGTGTTATCGCGTTCAGTACCTACATTCGTGTTCAGGTACTTTCCTGGGAAAACTGGGGCCGCTAACGTGCTCAAGTGACTTTAGCGCGTCACGACGTTAGACTTAAGTACTCAAGCGGATTAAACACGTTAGATGACGCGCAAGGGCAGCTCGCTCGAGATTAAAAAAAATAGAAAGGGTCTTACCACCCTTCCAGCAGTGCCAAATAGTCCCTATGTTTTCGCTGTCTGCTTTCCTCGGAGGTGGTTTGCTTATATCGCTTATAATGCAAGACGCCAAGGAGCGTTACTTCCTCTGCTTAGCGTCGATGGCGTCGTTATACATGGTGCACCGCTGCTTGAGGCACGGCTGGTATATTATCACTTCGCGATATAGGCGCCCCGTATAGAAAACCGACGAAGTAAAACGCTAGTCAACCTGCTGTGGGAGGGCTGTGAAGATAAGCAAGAATTGAACGTGAGATCGCATCTAATAGAAACGGAATGAAAGACGTCTACATTAGTGCACTAACGGAGCCACGTTGTAAGCGAAGGTGACCTCAACTGTAGATACAATCCAATGTAATGATCAGGTGTCTCTGTTAAACAATTACGTGCAATTGTTTAACGGAGACACCTGATCATAAAAAGAGCGCCAAAAGACGACTGCATTACATTATTCTTGCCTCGTGGTCTTTGCAACAGCTCTCTCTTGTACCCTTTCTTTTTAGGGGATTCCTGTTGTCCTTCAATGTGCTGAAAAGAATGAGGAATCTCAGAGGTCATTACCTCATCGTCCTGTGGATCATGCTGATTCGTCGTTACATTCGGTAAGAACAGTCAAGCGTTATATGAAACAAGGCAGATTCGTTTCGGGGTATAATTTGTACTATTTTGTCGTACGCTAACTGAAATATTCGCTCTTGGAGAGTATCCTATAACTACAGTTGGGTTTCACACATATACACAAAGCAGCGTGCTCACAGAAGATAAATAATTTCATTTGTAAAAGAAAACAGAAATACAGGAAACATACCAGAAACTACCAGCCAGTATTAGTGAACAGTTCGAAGAGAGCACTGAGAAAACTTTGCTTATTGAGCGCGAACTAACCTCACAAAATGGTTTGCGGCTGTACGTCGATAGCATTGCACGCACATGTTTGGCGACCGTTTTGTTTACGGTGGCTTGTCTCATTACACCCATGACACTTGCCTCTCTTAGGCGCCAGCAACACCTTATTGAACGCTTGTCTTCATCTAGCGGTGGTAGCGAGTGGATCAATTTCAAGGACTTGCCTTTGTCTCCATTGAGAATCACTGTCTCAGATATGGTTACTGAATGCGGGACTGATTTCACTACTTGTGTTGCACTTGAAAACAGATTCCATATATAGCGCATACCAACCAGGACGGGAAGGCACACAAGCACACAGCAAGTGCTGCCGAAAAAATAAAGTGGTTGCAATTGAGTACGATGCACGCATTGCCGATGGTACGGGTTTAAAGATGCAATACATCTTGAATTGTACTTTATGCCGCTGTACCGCTTTTGTTTTTCGTGTGTTCTTTGCTCATGAAATATCTATCGCTATGTTGCACAAAAAAAAGTGCCAATTGAAAGTGAGCGCTGGTTGTGTGTGATTGAATTAATTTTGCGCCTTAGCTTCCTTTCTCGTTTTTGTAAGACGTATTTCATGACCTATTAATTTGTATAAGGACACACATTATGACAGCAGAACTTCCACGTTAAACAAATTCATCCCACTCCAACTGCACGAAAAATATAACCTGTTGGTCCATATCCTAGCTAGTTCACCGCAGTCGAACCAGCGAAAAACCACGAAAATTTGTTTTAATAGAGCACGGGTAATTTCGTTCACTTGCAATTAACTACTTGATTTGATTCTGTGACCTACTTATTTCGATTCTGAAAGCGCGAATGAACACTCAACACTCCTCTGCAAGTTAATGAGACAAATTATTAGCATCTAAACATTAGCGAACGTTACAGAACCCTCTCTCTCAAGCTCTCTTACTCTGATTTTGTTTTTTTTTTTTTGCCTGCATTACCGTTCCTCTTTTGTTTCTTGCCCAGCTACACAGCATGAAACGTGGTTTCATTTGGATAGAAGGGCACATCGCGCCTCGAGTATTCGTAACAGAGCGGCTCATTCTCAGTTTCAACAGCTGAATTTTTAACGCCACTCGCAGTGCGTGGGCGTATAAGCTGGGCTCGCGACTCGGCAGCGTCCTTTTGTAATTCTTCTCGGAACAAAGCGAAAACGTAGGGAAGGGGCACGCAACAAAGACAGAAAGGCCTCAGACAGCAGGGCAGTTTACTCCCCGTTTGAAAAGAAAATTAAATTTCGGTTAGGCTGACGGGTTGAGCCTCGAATACTGCGAGGAGAGCCGCTGAATGAGCTACGCAAACTCTCGACTAATACGGGGACAGAAAAGAAGATACAAAGGCTTGGCCGAAAGAAGATGCTCGCTACACGAGCTAAGTCTTTTTTTTTTTTTTTTCTCTGAAGCTAGCTTTTTGGCCGTCTGTAGAAGTTTCTTGGGCAAATCGCCGAGGGGCACTTCGTGCAGCCGCCTGTCGCAGCGAGGCCTTCGGTTATATAACCGTAATCAAGCTATCTCCAAACCACGGTGTAGTACCAAAGGAAGGCCAGATCGTCACCGGCGATGACGACTTCTCCGCTTATCGAAACGGCCGTCCTTGACAGCCGCTCAGAAAATCGGCCGTGAAGGAGGCTTCCACCTACATTTAGGTCACGTCGCCACGCGATGATAAGCACGACACGGCTGCACGGACGGTTATCAAAGCAGACTTGGCATGCCTATGCAAAAGGGTGGAAAGAAAACAGTTCCGTGTGTAGCTATACGTTCTCAGTTACGAAAAAGCTGCCTTATCGCCAAGACCGACCGAATTAGAAGTGTGCCCCCAAACAAAACTTTCCGTTTTTAGTTAAGGCGTTGCGAAGGGTTGGAACGAAAAATGCACAGCTGAGGTCAAGCTTTTAGTTTTTTTTCCCCCTTTTCTACGCCCACATGAAAAAAAAAAAAAAAAAAGCGACACGGAGAGAACATATAGGTTCCCGCCTTGTCTCCGAAAAATGCTTGTGGCGAATGTCACTTTTTGAAGCGTAGGCATTGCTGATCCGTCGAGGCAACGTATAAACGCGTTGATGTGTCATAGCTTGCTAAAATGCATTTCTTTCATTACCCGCACGAAATAATGATTTCCGAACCACGGCAGAGCTGTTTTTGTGATCTGAATAAACCTTCATGTTAGCGATAAGGATCAGATGCTGTTGCGGCTTGTGCACCGGCAGATACGCATCACCTTTCGCTGCCAAATGACCTAAACAGCCGCTTCTTGACCTACTTCTGACTGCCAAGGAAACACGATTCCAAAATGACCTTTTTTTTCCCCTCTTCAGAACTCAATGAATCGTTCTCTAAAAGTGACAGAGAAAACGATAGCTCTCATTGGTTACGAAACATCACCGAAGCGCAAGACTCGTTTACTCGCACGCGGCCAACATGCGCTCAGCTCACGCCGTGTGGCAACCGCGTGTATAGCCTGCGCACTCTCAGCCACACGTTCCAATTCCAAGTATGGGCTGGAGCGATGAGCGTCGGAGTCACGTTTCAAGAGTCCGATTTCGATTGGCGAGTAGAAAAGAATCACCATGCATACAAAACCTGTGGTAACCTCTTTCCGGATTGGTGACCCAACACGAAGTTGTTTGCCGTGTGCGCGAGATTAACGCTGCCGGTTGACCGTAGCAAACAAACACTTGTGCGAGTTCTGTTTGCTTATCGCGTCGCCATAAGTGCAAATTCCTATGAAAGAGGAGAAAACGAGATTGCCGTGTGTATGTCTGTTAGGGAATGGTGGGAGGAGGGGGGCGGGGGTGCACAGAAAGGGGGAGCGTCTCTTTGCAGAAAGTATTTATAGGGCCTCGAAAATCCCTGTCAAGTACGGTGGAGTTCCTAGTGAGTTCCTTGAATAAGACCGCGGCATTCGCTGTCGTGTGTACGCATTAGGATGCCAGGAACCCCAGCCCCCGGGGGGTCAATGCAGCGACGGCCGCAGGTCGCGTCGTTTGCCTTTTCAGCGCCGCTGACGGCGACTCGATCATGTTGTTCTGGCAGCCTCTCCCCGCTGCGGCCGCAGGGTTTGCTTTCTGCCCTGGGCGTCTCGCGCTTTCTCAGAAAAGTGGCTTCAGTGCTCGGGGTCAGTGAACGGCTCTCGCGTGGCTGCACGGGTTTTCGTGAAGCCGTCCCAAGGACAGCTTCGTGGCTTGCATGAGATGAAGCTCGTGAGGCGAAAAGCTCGCATACAGCCAAAGTAAGAAGGATAAGCATGCAATGCATTTGTTAGACACTTTACTATTAATTTTTTTAATCAGTGAGAACTGGCTGGAAACTGGTTCTCGTGCCTAAGATATGCCTGTTTTCTTTATTTTTCATCTTGCGTGTGTGCGCGGCAGGTCGCAACTGTGGCTTTCCGAAGCCATATGCAGCGTGGCAGAACTGTTCTTTTTTGTTTTGTTTGTTTGCTTGCTTGCTTGCATATTTTAAGTGACACTGCACATTAAAGAACTTTTTTTTTACCGATATAAAGAAGGGACGGCTTCAAAGGTTATGGAATATCAAGCATTTTTCTTGTGCGAGAAGTGGTGATAAAAGTATGAGACGGGCTGGATGGTAAACAACTAATTGTAACACTGCGGAATACGTCATGTATCTCCTCAGAAACGAAGGCATTGTTACCGCTTCTAAGTATTCCTAACTTCGCATAAAACAAACTATTGAGCCGACTGGGAGTGTGAATGTATACAGCCACCTTAGTTGAATTATAGCAAGTTATCAAGACAACAAGGAATCAATTGCTCCCCATGCTCGCTCAGTTTTCGGTACTTTTAGGTAACGACAATTTCGCTTGTAGAGACAGGTTTGTCATCCAAAACCCAGGGACACTTGAACCGGCCTCCTAGAACGCAACCGTTACTTGCATAAGCCTTCATTTATGTGCAGCTCAACATACGCAGCTAATCCGCCATATTCAGCCAATTTAAATTTATTTATTTATTTATTTATTTATTTATTTATTTATTTATTTATTTATTTATTTATTTATTTATTACATACTGCCGGTCTACTTTTGAGGCCTTAGGCAAGAGTGGGAGCAGGGATACAACATATTATAAGCTCAGTACACAAAAGCCAAACGAAAGGGGCAAGAAAAAAAAAAAAAGAAACCAGAGCAGGAAACACATGCGTCAAGGCGTATACGCAGAACGCAAGCAAATAACTTTCTAAGAACTAATCACAGGATAATTTACGAAGTAATGACAATCGCAGTAAATAAAAAGGGAACAAATGATGCAGGAGCCTATCAAGCAATGACATTCATATTATGTAAAAGCTAACAATGGATACAAATATTTGAGATCACGACACAGCGAATAGGCAAATCAAATATAAGATAATTAAAAATATATATTCCGCTCGTACTCAAACTATCAAATATTCCGCCTGTTTTTGAACTTGGCCACAGGTCCCGGTGCTCTAGGATTCAATAAGGCCATTTAACTTTATTACACAAATCTAGAACTTGTATGGGCCGTTACAGTAAATCATGGAAAAATAAACAGTCACATAGCTTGAGACAAATCTTCCTTTGCCGAACAGCAGGTTTTGGGTGCGTTTGAGACATACCACATTTGTCCAGCCTACTGCCACCTACCAATAATCGCGCCTAATGAGAAAGGGCAACGAATTGACCGACTTCAGCGAATTAGCATATTGCTTGGTCTTTTCTTTCTGATTATGACTTGCCTTGCTTTAGAGACTGGTGTTGACTTTAATGATCACTGACTTCGTCAGATACCTCCTTGAACTCGTCAGAGGTCGGCTAACCATTTAGTAAACAAGACGCTATTGGGCGTCGTTATTCAGGCGGCAATTCTCAAGAAGAGAAGCGAAAGAAAAAAAGTGCGTCTTTTCAAGCTCAGAGCGCAATAATTAATGGTTTCGAAATAAGATAAGCCGCTGTTTGCTTCTGCTACTTCCGGAGGTGATTAACGAACTGGTCGCGTTTGCATACTATGTATTTCTGAATTCTGATGCTATGCTATGCATGTATGCACGGTAAGCAATAAGCGATGACGCAAGCGCGCGCAGGTAGTTTTGTTGCGTTTGGACGTAATAACCTTCTTTCGTTTTACTTCATGCCTAGTGCGCAAGGCTGTTAGCCCACTCCTTCGACGACCTTACGCGTTCGGCTGCCTCGTGTGAGGCCAAAGTGCCTCCACATGTTTTCGTTTTTTTTTTCGTTTTTTTCTGGTGCTTTTCGGAATTTACTGTTGCATGTAGAGTGCTAAAAGCAGAGACAGAAAAAAAAAGACCTTATAGACTTATTTCATCGCACCGATAACGCCACGGTCGTGTTTAATAGGTCTATGTCTCGCTGGCATATGCGGCACCTCACTGCGCTCGCTAGACACCCTCGCACGTTTTTCTTTTTTTTTTTTCCAGTGACGTCAATGATGAGTGAGCGGATAGCGATCGGGAATTTCGAGTTCTGCGCGGTGCGCAAATAGCCCGCGTTTGCACGCAGCCGAGCAGGCTACTTAGGCATTTTTCTAGGGTGTCGGTTTGCGCTATGTATTAACAAGCGCCGAGAAGCGGGCGCAACTCATTGCGTGCCTACACGAGGGCGTCGAGAACTCTGGCGCGCTATCGCGGTGCCGTCGATATAGATAAAGCGTCGCTACAGGGGCCCATGGGCCTGCGCTCAAGACGAGGACAGTCCCCGCTTCCGTGATTTTTATCGAACGCAAATTGATTGCTAGATGGGTTCGCCGGATAAGCTCTCTCTTTCACCGCCGGCGCTTTCGGTTGCAGTTCTCACGGCTTCCAACGGAGCGTGCCAAAAAAAAAAAAAAAAAAAAAAACAACTTGAGTGCTTACGCGCGCGCTTGGCACATTTGGATTTTTGACGCGTGCGTTCTTGGCTGTGTTTACAACCGTCACCTTTTCAAAGAATTGATCACGCAACGGGGCGGAAATGCGCAGGCGGAGGTGTTCGCAGAGCGCTGCACGAACGCGGCGATGTTTTCTTCGTTTTCGCCGGGCGCGCTTAGACAATTGCATCGCGCCTGCATCCTTGAATCTATAACAAGTGTAGCCGGCTACGGTGATGCGTGTTTCGTGCTTTCCGAGAACGGCGGGACAAAGTGTGCGCTGTAATCGAAGTAGAAGATGTAATCCTTTCGAGTGCCTTCGATATGAATTAGACATGAATGCCAGACGGCAGTGAAACGTGGAGTCGTGAAACAGCGAAGGGGACGACTCCAAGAAGAACAACAGAAAAGCAAGGATATATGCGAAGGACAAATACAACTCACATGCCAACAGGCTCGTGCGTAGCTAGATGGAAAATGCGATGTATTGTTCTTGACTGTATTTACCCACAAACGCCTCTTTTTGTTTAAAACGTTCTGACGGGTGGGCGGAAAAGAAATTTAAAGTTCGTACAGCCCCCACACTGCTCGTACCTAAAAATACTTTCGGACGATGTATTACATTACCTGTTATAGTCTTTTTCCTGTTGAAGAAACGTCAGACCGGAATCGAAAAGGAACGTCTACAGTCCGCCGCACATTTTGAGTAGAAGAAATGCCAGACAGAAATCGAAAAGGAACCTCTATATTCCGCCGTACATTTTGAGTACTTTTTTTTTTTCGCAGCTAGTTCTAATGGCGGAATTTTTAGCAAATAGGCATGCTTTGTGGACTCGCTGGCTTCAGCATTGCAATCACAGTATGTCCGCTCAATTTGTTAAATAAGATATCCCACGATTGCAGATTATAAAACATACATCCCGATGTCTGTTACCCCAAATGATGTGTTACCGAAAAACTTGTTCTTTTATTCCTTAAAAGTTCAGAAGTCGTTACATAAGCGCGGTGCACAGCAATGTGGTACCTGGTGTTTCCAGGATAACAGAACAAGAAGTAACTCGGAATAGAAAAGAAAGAAAGTAATGTAGTAAAAAAGAATTACAAAATGAGAGAGGAAAGCGAAGAGGGAAAGGTACGGAGGTTAACCAAGGATTGGCTGCCCTGCACTTGGTGAGGGGGAAAGGGGCAAAGATAGATAAGGACGGAATAAATATAATAAAGAGCCCGACAATTAATTAATCGAACTCAGGTAGTCAGAGCAGGAAAAAAAAAGTAAGGTCACAAAAACTGTTTAGGTTGAATTAAAATGATCGCAGGACTTCAAACATGAGATAAGAAGTTGTCGAGATATCGATTTAAACAAGCTGCACGCAAGTGTTACTCCCTTTCACCGCTGGACATATAGCCGCGACATACCGTGATATCAGTCGCGCGAAGCATCTTTTTTACCCTTGGAAAAATTAAACTCACAGGTAAAATACTTGATCAAGTGGGCCCTATAGTGTGGATAAGAGTATTGCGCCGCGTGTCTCGGGCGATCTTTCTAGTTGTGATTTGTTTATTTCCTGATCTGCTATTATATCGAGAAGGGGAGGGGGGGTAGCTGAGGTATGCATAATCTGAACCCCTCTACAGCAACCCGTGCAAGACTCATTCGAACAGAACGGCGCAAGACGATGGACGTCGACCCCGCAGCATGGTTGGCAAACGCGCTGCGGGGGCGCCACACGGCCCACATGCTGACGGCGGCGCGGGCTCGCTTTGCAGGTTGACGCTACCCGTGATGTTCATGGTGGGCTTTGGCTTCGTTCTGAGCATGTGCATACGTGGACCGGCCTTTTACGAGTTCCTGGGACACAACGACGAGCGCTGCTACGAAACCTGGTGGATGGTGCTGCTGCACATCAACAACTGGCAGTCCTTCCTCAACATGGTGAGAAACGACGGGGATGGCACTTTGGATGGGTAGCCAACACCGTCGTTCCCGGCGAGTGCGGGGCCAGTGAGGATCCCGAAAGGAATGCCCGATACTTGGAACGGTGGCAGAAGGGGGTGCGGTTAGGGGCTCGCGTTACTGAGAGCTAATAGCGAGCATCGAAGTTGTCTTTCCCGTAGATCGGAATACGGCTACTCAATGAAGCTGCGATTTCAGCGGGTGGTGATAACCGCGGTGCAGAGAAAACGCGCGAGTAGCAAGAATGCGCCGCGTGTATGATACACACCCTCATCATACCAAGAACGTTGCTCCTCGTTGGCAGGCGAAGCCGTAATGAGTATAGGTCGAGAGAATACGAGCGAAGGTTGGGGAAATCCGGTGAATACCATTGTCTTAAGTGGGACGGGACGAGGAAATGATTGAAGTTGCCATGCAGCATCCGTTATCGAGCGCAACGTATATGCACCCGCCGATCTGCCACCCGGACCTTTCCGTCGCCAAACAAATTTTTGTGTCGCGTGTGGTTGAGCGTCGCCTTTAAGACTGCCTATTTATTCCTGATATGAATGGCCAATAATGCCGCGTGAAATTTTAGCGGGTGTGACGAAACATTAGAGCACCTGTTGTGCCACTGTCCGTGCTAGTGTAGCCGGCAATCAGTCGTGTTTTTTGCCTTTAGGATCAGAACCTCTTCGTCACCGGGTCAATGCGGGCGGCCTTGTTACGACGAACGGGAGAATATCAGCAACGTATACCTGATTAGTTCACTACCGTCATTGCGGTTCTGTAGCAGATATTTCCTACAGCAATAAAGAAGAGAGGAAAAGGCAGCTATATAGTAGCGCAGTGTTTTCAAATGGCTCTGTTGTAAATTTGAGGTCGGTAATAGCGCATGTGGGAAGCCTTGCGGATGATGGAATGTTGCTGTGCTCGAACCTTTTTCCCTAATCGCAAATACCATTACTAGCTACTGGCTTGCGTTCTATTTTCAATGCATGGTAAGCCTTCGAGACTTTAATCGCAAGACAATAACGCGCACGTTTAATGGTAATGCGATTTGAGAAGTCTGCTTTGGTCTATAGGCGGTCTACATTTATTGAGAACTTACTCAGTCAAACAAACCATTGGGAAAAATTAGACGTCCTCTCCATGTATTGTTTTTGTTATCCTATACAATTGCTACTAGTTAATAATTTTTCTGGGTTACAGCATTGATCTTTGTGTCCTTGCCGGAAAATGCCCTGCCGAAGGTAATGCCATTTGCCAATCGGAGCAACAAATTGATCCCGGCTACGGGAAAGTATGAAAAAAGAAACTCTCAGTGGCAGCAAGTACTATTCCTTGACTTCGTGATCTTCTATTTAAATTTTTTCACTAGAATTAGCACAATGTGTAAGGAGAAGACCTCTGAAATCACCAAATTTATATGGTGCACGATCTTTCTCTTTTATACCTGAGCGTTAGCATTATCAAAACATGACTCTATACGGAGCGTTGAAAGTCGCTATACTTTGGTGACATTTTCATTCGCACTAACCCTTCACCGGCATACCAGGGGCGGAAAATAGTGGCATTAAGAAACGACGTCTTCCCTACATCCCAGGAGGCGTCGCGGAGCTGCCTGCAAAACTTTAGGCGTGATGAACTTCAGCACGTGATGAATGTGTCGGTATTCTGAGAGGCTTGGCGCACCTTTAAAGTGCTACGCTCACTTTTTACTCCTCGCCTCCCCCCCCCCCCCCCCCCCCCCCCCCCAAAAAAAGAGATAGACAGAGACTAAAAAAAAAAAGAACGAACAAACGCGATAAAGGAAGGAATTATTCACCTCCCGCTCATCCCTCTACATACACAAACTGAGCCATCCTGCTGGCAGCGAGGAGCGCGAGATCAATCGCCTAATGCCCCAAATAATCCATTACCCACGTGGTGGACCAACAGGCGCGCTTCCCCGCGGCTCTTCAGGTGCGCCATTCAGGCGGCACGAAATTACTTGGAAACGAAGCCGGGCCACGGGGTGAGCCGGGCCCGATAGTCGTCGACCCTCGCGCCCGTTTCGATCGTGCGCGCCGGGCGTGAAATTGAGAAATATCGCGAAAATGTGGCCAAATGTAAAGAAATTACGCTGTCCGGTTGGTGGCCGCCAGGTATAGCGCCACAGTTCGAGCCCGCCAGCCCCTTCCTTGCGCGCCCTCGTTTTCCTCGAGTCTGCCCCTCCTTCCGGCCATTAATGCCCTCGTAGGCCACTGGAATTATCGCCCCGAACAGTCAGTGCTTGCAGCTAGGGTCGCCTTCACCCGTTTTCAATACCCAGCCACGCGTTAGTTTTTCGACGGCACTTTGTAAGGGGGGCTTTCCTTCGCGACTTCATTGCCGACGTCGGACATAGGGCAAAGGATGAGGCACTGCAGAGGAAGCGGCAGCTTAGAACAGGGTGGGGATTGAAAGTAGGGCATTAAAAAGAGCGAGCCAGTCTCCATAAAAGATACTCTCCCCCTTCCTGTTTTATGAATGGCTGCCAAAACATGGTTTAATAGCGCTTCGTCATCCCCATGGTGTTATTTAGCGAGTTGTATTTGTTTTGTTTGTTTTATTGCGAACGAAATAATTAGGTAATTATTTTCGTAGCCAGTAGCCAGCTGGTTCATCATGAGAAGTATGGAATTTGCGCAGAATTTGTCAGCATAATTGGTTATTGTACTATACCAATATTGAAGAAGGAGGAAGTGTAGGGTGCATTGCCCCTGGAAAGAGAGCAGCAGTCGTGCGGATAGCACGTGTCACTTCTTACGATGCCTCTTGCTTCAGAAAATGACGACTACCCTAACCATATGCATCAAGGCGTAAGAAAAAACGTAAAAATATTATATATAACTTGGAAATGCACCCAACACTGTTGCATTGTATCACCATAGGGGAAGACGGGTCAATGAAAGCGTAAGTCGTACTGAAGCCACGGACAGCGCTATGGTTACTTGAAGATACGACACTACGGGACCATACTAGAACTTTGTGCGGTACATAAACTTCGAAAAAAAAAAAACATTTATTGCCCATTTATGGTAATCCCAGCTGTTTGTAGTCAGTGATTATTGATGACACCATTGCTTCACGCCAGGGCCCGAGTTCACAAAACTTATCTTGCGTAAGAGCTGTCGGTGATTGGCTATTGCCGGAGCGATCATGTCGTTATCAGGAATATTGCTATGATGAGTGGCGGGCACCCGAGTGCTGGCCAATGAGGAAACTCTCGTACACAAGGAAAGCTTTAGGAATACGGGTTCGTGTATTTAGGTGATACGCCCATTCACTCACGAGTTATTCTTATCGGAAAATCCTATATACCATTTACCATAATCCTGTTTCTTCCTTGTCAGTAAATGCGTAAAAGTTCCATAATTTTATTCCAAGGTGCTCCAGACTTCATTGAAAAAAATGCAAGATGATGGGATGATTCTTTGTGCATACTCTAGTGGGGCGGAAAGGGGGTCGGGAGGGGCTTGTATATACAGGATATTTACATATTGGTTTAGTGCACCGTCAGTCGTTTCTCTCTTGTTTAACAGGAATAATTGAATAACTGGTTCAAACCAGATGATCAAGTTCATCATTGAGTGCAGACATTATGACGAAGAAAATGCTTTTCCTTCACTTTGCTTACGGAATTCAGCATGCCGAACATCCAGTCAAACATGGCAGTACATTTGTAAATGGTTGTGCGTAGCGATACTCTGCTGACTGAAGTGCAACGGAGCTACATTGAGTAAGCACAGAGGGTAAGAAATTGAGCCGCGCAGCTCAAGGTCCATGACATTTTTCTTTGCCCCCACTGGACAGAGCTGTAGTAAATACAAGTCGCGTTCACTAATGTATCTGTGATGAGTGAAGGGGATATTACAGAACTCTCTAGGACAACGCTACTACTACTACCAGTCCTACAGGATGTCGTTCTTAACGATGTAGAACTAAACGGTGAATAAAAATATGTCATATCAATTCTTGTGTACCTCATGCGGATACTGTAACAAGACGATTAGGAACCATTCCCAAAGTTTATGTCCACGCAGTCTGCTTTCTTAAGTTTAAAATAGGGCTGTTTTATACGTGCGTGCATCACAGAAGACATGCGTTTTTGGAAGCCTTCGCAATTGTTTATATTTCATGAACTGAATGTGTCAACGTTTTGCGGAGAAATATGAAGTGAATGCGTCATCGCAGAAATATGAAAGACTTTTAGCGGTGACAAACTGTGATAACAAAAGTATCTCCTCATCTCCTCAGTATCGCCTCATGCTGGGGTCGAAAGGTGAGAAGTTGCTTTTGAGTGCGCCTGATACAGCACGTTGGCGACATACTTGAGCACGATGTAGTTCCCACTTCGCATACCAACCTGTCGCAGGCGGCCATGGAGAATGATCGTACAGAAACCTCGGTCCCACGTCTTTTGTACACTCATAGGCTGACGTAGCTCGTGAACAACCTTGACCCGACTATTCCCCTTCTATGGCTGGCCACGATAGTTGGCAGCCAACCCCCCCCCCCCCTTACCCTCCCCCTCTTTAGCAGTTTCCCAGCCGTTGGCCAATGCTACCTAGGAAAAAAAGAAGTAAAAAAAAAAGGAAAAGAAGAGCACTTTTAAACGAGGCATTGGAACACTGCGAGGATTCAATAACACACTTTCATTCGTTCCACAAGCTAGCACTTCTCGGCCCGTTTTCATGTCAAATCAAGTTCTTCTCGCATGGAAGGTGTGCCCGCGGCGCGAATGCACAAAGGGTGGACAGCCGATGCATCCCTAACTGCACACCCTCCTCCCAGAGCTCCTTCTTTATTCCCTGCGGCCGCAATCCGAGCCAAGCTTCCTCCGCTGTCAGGCATGACGACGACGACGCCGACCGGAGGAGAAAAGCCCCCCGGGGGACACTCGAGTCCCGGTAGTCAGCCGGTGGAGTCCCGCGTATTTATCACGCGGCTTTGCCCCGGCTCTTCTTCGGAGACGGGGGAATTGCGCTCTGCGCCCAGCCTCCCCCCATCCCGGATAGACCAAGTCCGCTTCCTCTCCGGGCCAACCGGTGTCCTACCAGCTGCAACAGCAGCAGCCATGCAGTGGGCTTCGAAACTCGGCGCACGCGACTGTGGCGCGCTCGGCTTTCTGCGGGCGCCGCACATTTTTGGATGGTCCGCGCGCGCGAATGCGACACGGCTGTGTAGCTGTAATTGTCAGCGCGGGTCCTCGCTTCCACCGCTGCAGTCAGAGTGAGTGACAGACTCACGAATGGCAAGAAAAGGAGTCCACAGACACGGGATCCTTGATCACGGGATCGTAAGACGAGGAGAAAAAAAAAGGAGGAGGGGGGGGGGGAATAAAAGGAGGCAAGCGAACAATGGCAACACGTAAAGAATGACATAAAAAATGCAGACTGGCTTAATGAGAGGGAATAAAGAAAGAGAAAAAACAAGTTCCGCGCGATCCTTCAGCGTGCTTTCAGGGCCTTGCTCCGGACGACGAGTCGAACGAGGGTCTTTAGGAGGCTTAGGGAGAAGATGGGCGCTGGAGGGGGCGGCGCTTCCAGAAATTTCCCGGGCGCGTGGGCTTAATTGTGCCCATAAAACCTGCTGCGCGCTGGAGCGGCGCCGCGCCCGACGGCAGAGCCTCGCAGAAGTGCGCGCCGCTTGAGCCGCGCCGCTGGAGGAAGTGCTACAGCTGTCCGGCAAGTACACGGTTTCATAGGTTAACAAGGCGCCTTTATTGGGCGAGGCTTGGCGAGGTGCAGGTCGAGCACGCTGCAGCTCTATCATTGTGCCGCTCGCTACAACGGTTTTGCCTTCCTCACACCCTTTGGAGGAGGTCCACACACTTGGTTGCTGTATTTATTTCCTTTCTCTCACTCCCTGTATCCCAAACGAGAGCATTCTTGTTTTTCTTTTCTGTCTGATGCAACGTGAGAAGCCGCACCACGCAATATATTGACAACAAAATGCGCGTCGCAACTTAAGCGTAAAAATTTGCGGTCGACATAAATAATAAAGGTCGCTCGGTCACCTGACCCCCACCCGAAAGAGCTGTCATATTTTTGGAGTTGAATAAAGGTTTTTGCGCATTCTCGAAGAATATTTCATTTACTGGAACTGTTTACTTTGAGCGCCTAGAACAGGAAAAGAGGAATCGTTTTTCTTTTTCTCGCATACTACCAAGGCTGGGTGCTTAAAAGGAAGGCGAGGATGCCTTTTTTAAATTTGAGATCGAGCCTTCTCGTTGGGAAGACATAGTGTCAAATGATAGGCGCTCATTAGTTGAAGAGAGGTTTTTCGTTGGGCGGGTTGTGGGTCATGTATTTACGCTATAACGTTTACGCTACATATAAACAGAAAGGGGGAAACGGATAATGTTTTCTAAGCCATGGTTCGTGCCTTGGATATAATATAATGTCACTGCAATTCTTGTTATTTATTAGATATTCAGAAAGAAATTATTGTTGCTGGACTGATTGCCAAGACGATTTATCGTTAGCCAACCAGTGCCATGAATGGTGAAGCTATAATTGAGAGATCTAATTGGCAAAGCTTTGTTCTTAAGTGCTGTTTGCTATTGGCAAGCCCCCTTCGCAAATATTTCCTTCCTTGCTTTTGGCTCGCCTCTGCTCTTGCGAAGAGTTCTAGAGTAAGCACTTTTCTGTGAATGCGAGCCCAGAAAAGCTCAAAGAAAATGAAAACGAGACTTAAGCTGTGCATGCTGACGAAAGCACAGGTGTCGTAAGTACTTATGCATTCTACCATGTGCGCTGCGTATATTACACAACAATATTATTTTCGGTTTCTATATAGGATATTGTTGCGTACACGTCAACTACAGTACTAGTGGTGTGCAGTGTTTGAAGATTGCAGTTTGTCGGTATTGAAAAGCGTATACACGTTTTTAAAACCGTAAAGCCGCAGTAGGGGATGGCTCAGTGGCAGTTGATTTTTTTTCATGCCCACCAGCGCACAACATCTGGCATAAGCTTTAGCGTCAGTCGTGTGTCATCTATACTGTATGCCAACCTGCCTAATTAGGCGCAAACTCAACCGGCATTCAACCTTATTCTCCTTTTTTAAATCTCTTTTCATTTAAGCATTCCACACTAAAAGAAAGCTTCATGAGGAAGTAATTTGAGTGATTAGGGCGGGCGAGCCGGGAAGTGGTTGGGGTGACGCTTTTTCCTTCAAATGCGTCAACTGATAAACTGAAGGAGATAAAGTCCAGCATGAAGGTGTTCTTCACCGTATTATCTATTTCTTTTTGAGGCAGCGTTGATTGGAATGTGCCCTTGGAAAAAAATAAAAAGCCCCCAAACAAGCTTCTTAATATATTTACCTAGTATGAGCGTTTAATGAAGATATAAAATCATGGCAGGACTTTCGTTAGGCCACTGCGGAGAAATAGTACTTGTTTTGCTAATGAAATTAGGGCAATTAAGAGTACTTTCATCCAGGAGTTCTCCGCCGAAGCTCTAAACGAACAACTGCTTCATTTTGCTTACTTCGCAGTGCAACCCGTTTTACTGGTACATCAGCGTTGATTGGCAACTCTACATGGTGTTCTGCGCAGTGCCCCTCATCATGATCAGGTGAGCTGAATTAATAGCACTTGCTTAAGTCCTGCACTGAATCAAATGACTGAAGATCGCAGGCCACTGAAGCGATTAATGTTTGCATGACGCGCGAGATGAAATGTGCATGCTTCCTGCATGGTGTCGTCCTGGCGTCGAGGAAAGCGGTCGCGTTGTGGGGACATGATGAAAGGCCACTAAATGTGACCTTCTTTCGTCGTTTGTTTTATGAATTTCTATCTACCTCTCCGTTTTCTGTCCTAGCGTACTGTCATTATTTTTCGAGTTACTTTGTCGTTGTTGATCGCCGCATTTGCCACCGCTGTTTCATCACTAACCCGTCAAAGCCCACACCCAAAAGCGAGAACAAGTGCCGTGACATTTTATTCACTGTAGGAGAAACAGTGAATCAGAAAGTAAATGTTGAAGCAACATTTGTCTATCGCCGCGTAAGCAGCGCTGCAGAAGTGACGAAATTCGGCCCGCTGTAATCGGAAAGCCCGCCAAGGAGAAACAGGACGCCCAGCGGTGTCAACGTTTCTTGCGCGTTCGAGTGAATAAATGTTGTCATATCCTTGGAAAAGGAAAGCCCAGCGCGCCTTACGCTTTCACGGCTGCTCGCCGAAAGCTGTCGGCCTGGACGTCTCCGGCCTGCATCGCATCAGCCTAACCGCATTAGATGCGCGACGTCCTCCCCTGGCTCCAAGTTTTGCGACACTGCTCCCTAGGGCAGAAGAGAATAGGAAGTGTCATCCGCGAGAAGAATAACGGACAGGATATGCAGAATATGTCTAACTCCCGATGCCACGAAGTGAAGAAGACCGACTTCTTTACATGCAATATTGTCACAAACCAAAAGTAGGCCACAGTACGACCTTGAGCAAAAACCATCCTGTCTTTCCCTTTCTTTTTCTTTCTTTTTAATGGTGAGCGCATCGATGCCTTTTCCGCGAGATCTTCTTCGAACAGCTGACTGTGTCATTAAATGCGATGATTAAGAACGATCATTGAGTACACCTGCAGAGGATAGCCTAACAATGTGTTCGTCATAATGGATGGATGGATGGATGGAAAACTTTAATGAACGTCCTGAGGTACGCGACTCAGCGTTCCAAAAGATTAAGATACGAGAGAACCAAAAAAGATGCTAATTTTTTTCTCAAAAAGACGTGTCCAGATGGTACAGCTAAGAAATGTCCTCTTGAGCAGAAACAATAGGAAGCATTACATGCGGGAAGCACGAAAAAATGCGCGGGACATTTCCAACTCTTGAAGCGCCGAAGCGAAGAAAGCTCGCTTGTTTTCAGACATTACATGTCACAAAGCAAAAATAGGCCACAGCGCGACATTGAGTGAAAACCATGCAAATGCCTGTTCTTGCGGGCACTAAGCGCGTCTTTGCCTTTCTGTGAAATGTTTCAACAAGTAAATACTTGAACACAATTGGCGGTTATGAACGACCATGGGATAAAACCTGTATAAAACAGCCAATATTTCCAGCATGATCATCCGGAAGACAAATATATCGGAGGACCCAGATGGTAATGATCACTTCCGTAAACGACAATTCTGCCACCCGGCACAGTTGACTACTGCTTGCTAGAGCAGAAGCGATGAGAAGCGTCATATGCAGGAAGCACGAAAAAAAAAAATGCTAAAGAAATACGTCTAATTCGAGTAGCGGCGAAGCGATGGTAGCTGACTTGTTTTCAAAACACTGCTTTTCAGCTGGAAAAAAGTAGGCTGCAGCGCAACCTTAACGTTGGCTGCAGCGCAACGAAAAACATCGCTAATATCATTGCTGGTTCTCTCAAAATGTGAGCACTATCGTGTAATTTTTCGCGAACGCTCCCTTTAATAGCTGAATGAAGGACAACAGTGAGTGGTTAAGAAAGGTCTTTAATGACACCTGGAGAGTATAACATGGCAACATGTCCGGTATGGTAATCCGGACAACTTAGATATTGGAGGACACAAATGTGGCAATAATAATTCGCACGCGAGGGTTCGGCCATAAGGAATTGTTGACAAGTGCTCTCGGAAGCGTAAAGATTAGGAAGCGTCATATGCGAGAAACATGGAAAGAAAAAGCGCAGAACATGTAAAACTCCAGAAGCGGCCAAGCGAAGAAAGCTGGCTTGTTTTCATACAACACGTATTCGGCCATTCTGAGCATTGACTTGCCACTTCTTGTCAAACAAGTAAATGGACTTGTCGTCGTCGCTGATGTTTCTCGTCTACGCAGCGCACTTTACATGAAGATTACGCCTAAATGTTAATGTGGGCCACTTCATATATCCTGTGCGGCCTTTCATCCCGAAGGCTCTATAATGCCGCAACTGCATGAAACTGGGACGCGGGATCAGTGCCTGCAAGATTCGAGCAGTGTGCCCCCGCATTGCCAAACCTCACGCCGCATATACCGGGGCCCATCTTCAGTGCCTCTTTACTTTTGTCCTCATTGTTTGGATTAAGGACTCAACGTGGTGGTGTTTTCTTCTTTCTTGCGCACTCACTATCCTCCGGCTCGCGCTGGCCGGCTCCTCACAGGAGGGAGAAGCTGGGCGTGTTCCTGCTGCTGGGCAGTACGGTGGCCACGGCCGCTTACGTCATCTTCCAGACGTATACGCTCGACTACCAGCCTCTGCCGCTGCTGCTCTCCGACCCGAACCAAGCGTAAGTATAAAGGCGTCAGCCGCAGTCGATGCATCTGTTGGACCTGTCGCGTCGCCTTCAGGCAGCTTGAAAGGGCGTGGGTTGGGTAAGGATTACTTGTGCGCAGCCGTATTCCTGTCGGCAAAATCTCCACTTTGTAGCAAACACCCCCGCTGACTGGCAAAGCGACAGATGGCGATTCGCCTCTTCTCTGCACTCCACCACCACTTCCGAACCTCCTTCCATGCGCCAATCTCGCTAGTTGTAAAATGAGAGAGATAAAATATACTTTGGGAAGAGCACCAGTTGCTCTTGGGCGCGTGAACTGGAAATTAGTTTAACCAGCTATCCATAGAAAGTGTATACTAAGCGCACAGTAAACTTTCATTCCGAATCAGTTCCAGCTGCTACCGTCATCTATTACAGAGTAATATCTGCTTATAAGCGGCGTCTTAATTATCTTTGGTGAGTGAGGTTATTAGTCATGTTGCATATTGCAGCGACATGCACGAGTTGTCTACAACGAAGTGTTCAACATGTGACAATTTAATTTGCGCCAACGAAATCATGTGTTCCGTCTCACGTTATTTTTGAGCACCTACCTAACTTTATATGGCATTAATTCCTGAATTTATTTCCAAATGTGACTAACTACTGGAGCACGTCAAATGAAAATGTAAGCGCGCAATCCATGAAAATGTTTTGTAATGTTCAAAGATGTATTGAAACTGCAGAAATTAAATGCGGAATCCAGCCAATAGGTAGCTTGAGCGCCTGATTTCAATGCATTGAGCGCTTCGAACCACCGGCTTTTGCCAGCGCCCGCTGAACATGATAGCGATCGATGCGATAATGAGACCAGTGCCCTAGCAATAGTTAAACAGGGACGGAACTTATGTGAGAAATGTTTTGTGATTACGGGCCCTGCTTCTTACTTCATCTTTCCACTTATTACAGCAGCTAATGTAATCACGTCCATTATCGCTGCCGAGGATGCATGCTGCGTGAACGCCGAGTGGCACGAACCAGTGAGATTTAGTTGAGGGCACTGGAGACAGACGTGCGAGGCACGAATAGGCCCTTCCACGGTTGCCAGTTTGCAGAAGGGTCTCAGGCGAATTAGGGCTGGACGCCGGCATATGTAGTTACTACGGTATGTAGTTTATAATTATCTAAAGTGTGCCTTTAAGGAGCTCCTCAATAGCAGATTTAGCTCTCTTCGCAACTGTACTAACTATGTAGTGACTTTATGTTCAATTATCTGTTGGCTTACTACTGTATATCTGAGTATGAACTGTCTCAACAATCACAGTGATACTTTAGTTGCGCCTGCGTGGCCGATTTATTTTCCTCGAATGAAATGAATGACATCAATGTCCTGACCATTTGAAAGCCCTGGCCGGCCAACCAAATCATAATTTTGGTAGGCAATTAATGCCTGCCTCCTAGTGTAGCTATGAGTCGACAAAATGCCGCGTGTTTCTGCAGGCGACCTTCGAACACGGTGGACTTCGTGTACATCAAGCCGTTCACGCACGTCGGGTCTTACTGCATCGGAATCTTGTTCGGCTACCTGACCCTCAAGTACGAGCACGTCAAGATTAGTAAGGTATGGCTTGCCACATTCTTTGACCTTCCACCGGCGCCGTATCGAGTTTGCACCGTATCGTGTTTGCGCCCATTCCGCCAAAGCAGAATTGTTGTGCACGTTTCCCTCGGCCTATGCGTATAAGGTTCTCAACCAGGCGTATTTCTGGTTGGACTCCCTGTTTTTCCCTCTCCCTCTCTATATCTCCTAGGGCACACCATTTTGCTCTTGTCACGTGTGGATTTTGCTTTCAATCCGGGACATCCGTATACGGAAGCACCCCCTTCAATTTTGAAATTTATGGGAGGCGTTTAAATGCGTATGCTCGTGCACGCCCCTGTACTTGTACATCATGAGCGCAAACACAACGGCCACAAAACAAGAAACAATTGAGAAACCTCGAAGGTGCGTTAGCTGAACATTCAACCATCGAAAACGTTATACAGCTACACAACCATCACTCTTAGACGCGCCATGTCGCACAATTTGTAGATGGTTGGCGAGAGGCTCTCGCTTAAGAAGTTTCCTTACTCTGTGAGGGCCAAAATTGCGACAAGCGTCCACTGATGCTTCGAACGTGGTATGAAACCCACACATTGAGAATGAAAAGCGAACGGCAAGTGTCTGGTGCCGCGTCCCTTCAGGAAATGGTACAAAGGGCGTGCGCAGTTGACGTGACCGGCAACGCAAGTACTTTCGAGTTGCGGCGAAGGATGCGTGTTGCGGGAAATGCTATAGTCGAAGTGCATGGCGCTTAGTTGTTAAATAAGCTTACTTCTTTGTCGCTGAACATAATAATGAGGGTACCTTGACTCACCTCGTCATGGTGTCCTGCCTTTTTAGCAGAACGCGTATGCCATATGGGAATGAAAAGAGAAGTGCACTGCGCGTGCTACAAGTTACAACAGACATTTTTACTTTCTCTATCCTTGGCAAACTCGAAAGGGACATTCTTTTGAGGCTGTTCTATGCGCATAAGTTAGGAATCAAGAGCTGTAGTTTCTTTTTGCACGCGCATAAAATTAGTTGCTTGCTTTAAGGGTTAGAAGATATACTGCTTTCTTTACGCGCGGAACTGTGCCTTCAGCCAGTGCGCTTCACTCTTTGTATTTGACTGCGTCCTGCTGGGCTGAGACATTAAAGACACGAAGAATGCTTGTACACAGTGCAGATATTGCTGTTTTGCAACGCAAACGGCTGCGCAGGAATTTTCTAAGCGCCCTCAGGGTCCATTAGCCATGCCACCGTGTTTTACGACGTTCAGGGCGGTATCGGTGGGCGGCTGCAGGAAGGCGAAATGCGCGCCTCGCGTGCTCTTACCGTAAAACATGTCAAGAACATTATCCAGAACTTTTTTCAGAAGCTTCTCCACTTTTTTCTTTGCATGATTGGCTTGACATAGTTTTCACGAATCCTTAGCGGAGCTTTACTGCAGAAATCATAAGGTAGCCAAAAAAGGTGTTTGATTTGCTTCCCAGAAAATCCGTTCATATATCAACAGTTTCTTTACAAGCGTGGCTACGTGCTCGATTTGATGCTTATCGTTTATAACTCAATGCAAGAAGCACCTCCGCATAAGTATTTTCATCAACAAATATCGATCAGTATTTTACACAGAAACAAGTATACTTGTTTCTGTGTAAAATACTGATTTATATTCCGCTACAACTGTATACAGTTGTAGCGGTCACCAGCTTATCCGGGAACTGATGTTCAGAACAAGTGGCCTCGCGAACCAGTGGCCTACAGTATATGGCGCAAAGGCAAAGAAATGAAAGAAAGGAAATGCAGATTGGGTTAACCAGAATAAAAATCAAATTTGCCACCCTACACTGGAGGGAGGGGGGAGTTAGGGGGCTGTAGAAAGATAAGAAGGAAATATAGACAGGGAGAAACAGAGGATGCAGACAAGCTCTGCTGTTCACAGCACAGGATAACACTTCATACTTGTCAGTGCAACAGTCACTCATGCTGGTTTGTTGTGCGTAAGAATTGCAACGATGCATTCGTAGCCCTCTGCAACGACAACTTGTGAGGTCGGTATTCTAAAATTATTTGTTCTGACAATCGTCTGCCGTCGATAGGAGTTAGCGTAGTCGTTAGCGTTTGTCTCTGTACAATGTAATGAGGCCAGTCGCACAAAACGTATTCAAGCGTGTCCTCGAGAGCACAGTATTCTTCACAGGCCGCGTTGCCAGCCATTCCGACACGGAAGGCAAACGATTTTGTAAAGGTTACTCCTAGCCATAGTTGACAAAGCAGGGTAGCATTGCGTTGGCGGAGTTCCGGTGGGATGCAAAGACGGAGCGAAGAGTTCAAGTGGGCTGTCGATTGTTCTGAAGACTTCGTGTGTGCCACACAATGGCGCAAACGTAGTTCTAAGCAAACGTAGTTCTAAGCCTACTTGCATGAAGGCACCCCATTTTAAGCCTATCGACTCCCGTGCTCTAGACAATTGTGCTGGGGCTTTGCGGGAGCACTGGTCCATATATTTTATTGGGATAACAATTATACGGATATTCAGAGGCATTTTCGCCGTGCTGCGCCTAATTAAGTCCAACAGCGAGGAGGATGAGCGGCTCGTGCACCGCATGTTGGTAGTCACGTGATGTGTGCTGCTTGCGCGAGGGCGAGCCGAGAAAAATGGTGGCTTGATCCAAGCCAGAGGTCACGGGATCGACCCCATTCCAACCCACTAGAGTGACTTAGGGATCACTCTAACATCACGGCCGGGCTAGAGGAGGAGAGCGCGCATTTCCTCCTCTATAGACCAGTCGTGGCTCCCCACGCGGTTGAGCACATGCCAGGGTGAAACGCGAGCATGCAAGTGCGAGTCGAAATGATTGATGACTTCATGCACGCAGTCTTGCCGCGCGGATAGAGAGTAGCGCCATGGAAACGGCTTAATCACCACGGTGGGTACAAACTACAAGTTTAGAACTTTCCTTAACAGTCAAGAGAGAGAAAAATAGAAGAAAGGAAAGGCGGGCAGCTTAACCAGACGCACGTCTGGTTTGCTACCCTGCACTTGGGGAGTTAAGAGGGTTTCAAGAAGTGCGAAGGCCTATATTTATAGGCCTAATAGACTGCTCAGTGCTTAAATTGTGATTAAAAACCTCTTCTGCCTTTTTTCCTATTGTTACCATGGCTTAAATGCCACTTAGGTGGTGCTGCGAGCACGGAAAATGGGCGAATATTTCATAAAGCTTTTTTGTTTTGTTTTGTTTGGAGCAGCCCTGACCTTTACATTTAGTTAACGTTCCCCCTGCTTTTGCATTCTACTGGCTTTTTTTTTTTTTTTGAAGAGTTCTTTCCAGTTCTGAGAACTTTCGCATTGATTAAATGAGCTTTGAAACCTTCAGTCGTTATTGAAGCTAAGGACTAGCATAATTATCGCTTCTGCTGCCATAGAGACGAGAGAGGAAAATAACTTACAAAAGCTCTCTATCAACTCCTCGGAATCCTGCTGTAGTATACGGCAGTGACCCTTCGCAGATACGGAGGCGCCTTTTCGAAGCCAGCTGATTAAGCAAAAAACAAGCATTCACTAGGACAGAGCTCGTGCTTCGCTGATGAACGGACATTGTTGCTGGCATTTGGGGCGGCCTTTATTGCCGTCGGTTCCCCCGTTCGGAACCACCAGTCTCCTCTTGGGACTATGGGTGATCACTGCAACACGGGCTGCGCGGCATCTGCTGATTCTTTCATCGGGCCTTTGTGCTGACCTTTGCCGCCACACGCCGCCCCGCAGGTCGTCCAGGCCGGGCTGTGGATGGCGTCGACTGCCATCGCGCTGTGCGTGATCATGGTGCCGTACGAGTGGCAGAAGGGCAACTTCCCCAGCCAGCTGGAGGCTGGCCTGTACGCTGGCCTGCACCGCACCGCCTGGGCCGTGGCTGTCGGCTGGCTCATTTTCGCCTGCGTCACCGGACGCGCAGGTAATAATATTGCATTTCATTTCATTTTCATTTATTGATACTCTCACGCGCGTAACTTCGCGTGGAACGGGGCCCGAGGTGCCGGTTTCACAAAGCCTTTAGATGGGCAAAACTGCTTGCCATGGGCTGGGGATCTTCTTACGCGTGTTATATTGTGAACGCACCTAAAGAAAAAAAAAGTAAGACTAGTCTGTCATTCGCTTTCAGATTTAACTAGACAAATTGATCTACCATCTAGGAACGGCCTTGCACCACCATCAACCAAATTAAAAAAGAGCTCTTGGTCTGTCAACCCTCCCAGTACAATTTAGTACTGAAGTGAGGGCGGTTTTGTGAATTTGGAACATATTCACAAAACATAGGTCACGTAAGAACGCGTTGTGACTGACTGGCGCAAGGGCGTTGGCCAATGTGACAAGAAAAGATGACGGGACGGCAGCCCAGGAGCCGGCGAAGAGGACGAAATCGCTCAAGGGCGGAAAGTTTTGTGCACGTACTGTTGGGAAAGTTTTTCTCTTTTTCCTTTTTTTATTATTATTTTTTTGGGCGGGAGGGGGGCTCTCGGGTGTACCTAAAAAGACCCGGCTCCCACAATTGGCTGGTGCCTGCTCTTTAGAATTCTTGCTTACAAACGATGTCATTATTCCTTGTCCCGGCTGACGGGTTCATTATTGGAAAAGAGCATCAGTAATTCAATTTGTGTTTTCTGATGCAGGCTTATATGGCTAGGGAGGCGTGGGAATCGGCGTAAGGAAATGGGCGACGGCACACTGGAGTGTAAATGTTTCTGGTAATGTTGTCGGCAATTAACTTTCCTTGTGACATATTGTGGGACAGTGACCGCAGTTCACCGATTTCCGCAGCGCGCTTAGAGAATTAACTTTGTGTGGCTTTTCCATAAGCAATTTAGTTGAAGTTAATCCATCTGTACTAGCCTCGTTGAAGTAGATTTGTGTATTGTCTCTGCAATGAAAACAAGAGCATCAATCTTCAGTTTGTAAGACTTTGTTATAACATACAGGAGCTTATTGTCTGAAGCACATTTACGGTATAGAAACAGCGCGTTATACACCACCGTTTCAGTAAAAGTTTCAAAGGTGTCTTTCATGTTTTCTTCGTCTTTCTGGAGTTTTACGTGCCAAAACCAGTTCTGATTATGAGGCACGCCGTAGTGGAGGGCTCCGGATTAATTTTGACCACCTGGGGTTCTTTAACGTGCACTACAACGCAAGCACACGGGCATTTTTGCATTTCGCCTCTATCGAAATGCGGCCGCCGCGGCCGGGATTCGATCCCGCGACCTCGTGCTCATCAGTGCAACGCCTTAGCTAACTGAGCCACCATGGCGGGTGTCTTTCATGTTTTCGCGCACCTGTAAATTATACGTGACATGGTAAGCCTCAGACAGTTGACGGAGCGCATTTAAATCGAGAAAACACAACGAAAACATCAAAACGGCAGCGCTGAAACTTAAGTCTAGAAGTTTACTTGCATTATTTACTACTCTGTAACCACTCCCCTCTTTAATGCCACATGGCTCTGAGGTTATTTTAAATAAATAAATAAATAAATAAATAAATAAATAAATAATAAATAAATAAATAAATAATAAATAAATAAATAAATAAATAAATAAATAAATAAATAAATAAATAAATAAATAAATAATAAATAAATAATAAATAAATAATAAATAAATAAATAATAAATAATAAATAAATAAATAAATAAATAAATAAATAAATAAATAAATAAATAAATAAATAAATAAATAAATAAATAATAAATAAATAAATAATAATAAATAAATAATAATAAATAAATAAATAAATAAATAAATAAATAAATAAATAAATAAATTAGAGGTTGCCGGGACATATGTGCACATTAAATACATAGCCACATTTCAGGTCCTGCCGTTAGGTTATTCCCGTGAATCACGCTTGCCTAATCTCGCTGGAGCTATGCTTTCCCTACTGATCCCTTTCTGTCCACAACTAATTTTAGCTAAACCAAGTGGTACGCTTCTCGCGTAGTTCGCATATCCTGTCTGCATACCGCACGATGAACTAGGCTCATGTTGAGCGCGTCAAAAAATGGAGTACCAGCAAAAAAAAAAAAAAAAACACAAAAAAATACAAAAAAAATTTTCTTTTCTCGGAATGCAAATTCAGACATACCGCCTGGGTCCAAGATTTCTTTTTCGGCAATTCAGGCGCCCGAATCGAGTGCCCACTGTGCATATTGATGAGCACTCAGTTCCACTGCATTTCTTTTTTCAATCAAATTCCCGGGGAACTTTTTTCTTAAAAAGACAAGCTAGAAAGAGAAGGACCGCGGGAAACGTTTTCCTTTCTGTCAGACGTTTTTTCTACGTGCGGTTCCATGTGCTTGCAGTGGTGGTGTTTACAGAAGCAGGGCTTATTACTGCTTGATGAAGAACATGGAAGCAGCATCGGCAACGTTATCTATACCTAATGCGCAGTAACCGTGAAGGTTTCAAATGAAAAAGAAAATTATAATAATAGGCCACTCACCCACAAGAGGCAGGTATCTAGGTTAGATACTACACAGCATGATGTCATTGCTCTGTCAGAAAGCATCCCGTTCCAAATGTTGGGAACTCAATTACCTGAAATGCATTTGTCATCACACCTGGTGTAATATTTTTAATTTCGCAGTTGTTGCTTTGCATATCTGATGATTACTTGACTACTCGTGTCCACGCGTTATCGTGTTCGCGTCATTAAATCAATTTAAGAACTTATTTGTTTAGTGTGGACAAGCATTTTTTTCTCTGAGCTAAATTTGGAAGCCAACGCGCTTATATGGTAGCGTGGTATTAATTTTCTATGCAATGTTTCACCTTTTCCAAAATGTAGGGCAGTCTCCGTGCTTGGTGGGTTATATGTGTCAGGAGTTAATAAAGAACGATGCGGAGACAGATTTATGTTTGAGCTTTCTGATGAGCTTTCTGTGACAGCTCACAGAAAGCTCATCACCGTATAAAAAGGAAATAAAAAAAAGCGACGAAATAGCAGACACAAGAAAAATACAGGTGAGCGAAGGCTGGGTTGACAGTTAATGCAACTTTGGCATGCAAGCACGTAGCTACATGCCAATTTTAATAGTACGCTTTACATATAATAGCATGCAAGCGAGCTTCCAAAGCCCAGAATAAATAATCAAATATATGAAGGCCCCTATGTCGTTCCACCTGCTGGTGTTGAATCGGGCAGCGTCTCGACCAACGTTATTTTGTGGCAATAAATAGTTTGTGGCAGAAGACGTTGTAGGTTGCGTAGTCAGTGCACCGCAGAGTGTTTATTTGCATCAGTGAAACGAGTATCACTTTACTTTAAAGCTAGCACTTCTATGCATTACGGTCTAAAACTGCTGAATGTCATACAGTTCATGCTTGCTACCATCGATGGGAGTCAAAGAAAAAAACAACAGTGCGTTTATTAGGAACTTTTTCAGTATGTATACGCACGCGATCGTCTCGTGCAACCTCAGAATCCACCGCTGAAGCGAGTATCTCTCTCTCTCTCTCTCTCTCTCTCTTAATTTTGACTCTTGAGGTTAGTGAACACCATCAATTTAAAAGCAGCAACTTTTTAGTCAGATGCGCCAGAATTTTTGTAAACAGACGCTGCCCCGAGAATTTTAGTTCCTTGGTTACGGGGTCTTCGTCTGAGCCCAATATTTCTTTTATGTACAACGTCAGTGAGAACCTATACAGCTTGATCAATATTAAATTTCGTTACCAATATATTGATGAGAATGGACTTCATATGTTGCCATCATCCAATCTCTATACTATCTGTAGCAACACTCTCAAATGAGGCTTTTAGTTAACAATGAAAATCACTATGGCTGAAGAAAGACGAAAAAAAAAAAAAAAGAAACGAAAATAAGTATTCGCGATACCTTTGGCCAACACGCTGTGTTCGAAATATCTCTTTGTATAAGATCTCCTTTCTGGAGGGGCATTTCTTAAACCTGCATGTTGAAATATCCGAAAAAAATTAACTTGAGATGTGAATGGGTTTATTTAGCAATACCTTATTTCAAGGCGCTTTGAGTTCAAGGCATAGTTAAACAAATAAATAAGAACGGGGATACCACTATCCTAACACTATGTTGCTTCTTTGATTTATTTTTCAGGAGTCGTCAACAAGTTCCTATCATGGTCGTTCTTCGTGCCACTCAGTAGGCTCTCGTTGGGCGCCTACCTGACCTCGGTCTTCATTCTCGCCATCCGAGTAACGTACCGGCGAGAGATCGCTGAGTATCACCACTTTCCCATGGTAAGCATCCACTGTTGTACCATAATGTCAAAAACGAAGCCCCTCGAGTGCATTTTATTAGCGGCGCCTAATAATAACTAAGGGAAAGCCGTGCTCTTGCGCATCGTATTTAACTGCGGAGAGAAGAGATATTCCATAGGGCTTCTCAAAGAAATGCTTAAGTGATACTTAAAAAAAATATATATATATATGCTCGTTCAACTTTGAGAAGAATCTGAGAAACTGGGAGCGTTGATTTTAGTAACAACAATATGACGTTAACGTGTAATTAAGCCAAGAAAACCATAAAGAAAATCATTTTTTAAAATTTAGATATAACAATATTTTGTAAATTATTTTGCGATAAGCTCCATGTTACTGATACGGAAAAAAGCAGGTGAAAATGGGAGAAAAATACAACTCGCCTCCAGTTGGAACCGAACCCACAACCTCGACATACTAGCTTCATATATTGCTCATCTAAGAATAAAGAAAACAAATATCTACCATCTAAATACCAAACAAGCTAAGTGAACGTGTCGCACTGGCCGGCACTTGAAGACATGACATTATCCTATTGCACAAAACTTTAAGCTATGTGCGGGCTACTGAAGAAAAGTGACTGAAAAAGGGAAGTAAACTTTGCCAAGAACATGTGTGCATTGCGCTGAGTGAATTTTGAGTAATAAAGTCTCGCTTGTGTGTTAGTGCAAGACTTCAAAGGTCCGAATTAGACTCTTTTTGAAGCGGCTACTGGTAACACTGGAGCGGCATAATTTCAATGCAGTGACTTAAGCTATTCTAATGGTTCCAGAAAGGAACCGCTTCTCTAGTCAAGGCGGTTTAGTTAGCGGGAGAGACGCACCAGGATGGAAGGAGCAGGCTTTATGTTACATCCTACGCATTTGCCAGTGTACGCTTACTACGTACTGTCTCATTACGCTTATGCTTCTTTTCGTCTCCTCCCTTAGGTGATGCTGTTTTTCGGCACGACGATGCTCAGCTACATAGCGGCGTACGTGCTCTTCTTGGTGATTGAGTGTCCAATCGGCCTTATCGAGAAGTACATTTTCATGTCTAAGGCCGTTGTGGAGCGACACTCTGAGAACAACGCACAAACCAACGGCGCATTCAACGGTTCTGTCGAAAAGATGACACCGGCAGAGAAAGAGAAGCGATTTGTCGTCGAGCGCTTCTGAGGGTAGATTAGGCTAGGATTTGAGAATACTTAGATACCAGATGGCTTGTGGCGGCGTTGAGAATCGTACAAATTTCAGAAGAGCCTTTTCATGGGAATATGGAGCAAAAGCTCTTTGACGATATCGTCCACCATGAGGGCACTTCTGCCACCCCAGGTACCAGAAGTATGAGGCGCCGATTGAGGCCTGTCAGTCCATGCCGGTTATAAAACCTGCGAAAGTAGGACGAAAGGGAGGGCGATAACGCATGGCGTTGATAAAGAAAAAGTGACCGCTTATCTTTGCAGTTGAAAAGTATGCAGCAGAAAGTTGCTTTTACGTTTATAGATGCAATTTTTATTTCTTAGGCCGCAATTGACGCCAGGGGCTGTATACTTCTTCGTCTGTACAAATATCCTTGGTAATCAGCGCCACGTACGTGTTCCCGTCTCTCATTGCGCCCTCCTTTAACGCTATTTTTCGCAGTTATCTAAATTTCGGGGAATCTCTATCTGCGCGAAACGTATGATAAAAGCGCTGAAGTGACCATGCTTCACAAGCCGACCTTGATAAGTGGGAATGCATTGCAATCGTCATTTTACTTCAATATTTGTTCCTCGAGGGAAGTGTACATAGAAGAGGTAAAAAGGGAGGAACGAAACTCCTTAGGAGTTCGCGCCTGGCGTTTGCAAGGAGCCCTCGATTCGCGAGAATGTGCCCCCATTTCCGATTGACATTGTGATAAGATTCACACTCCTGCGAAGGAGAGACGTAAGGAGTGGTTTATCGTGGCACCCTGCATTCGAATGCCGTTGAAGTGGGCGCCGGCTGCGACCCGAGCTCGAACAGAAGCAAAGTGGTTCTGTTGTCGCTTTCAAGCGACAACAGATTCAGCGGCAGGCCCTTACCGCGGAAGCTTTGTGACTCGCGGGTTTACGGCTTTATTCCCTCGCGCACTGCCAGTTTCGTACAGCCTCCCTGGAGCACCTAAGGCGAGTCGCGATGTCAGAAACTTGCTACTTGAGTGGGGCCGTACTGGGTCTCCTAAAACCGCTGCTACCTGTCCACCTCGGTCACGTGCTAAGGTTCCATGACGCGACGCATGAAGTTAGATGCACGTGCGCAACGGGTTGTTGCAAGCATTTGTTTTCTCAACGCCCCTTACAAGCGACCCGGCACCTAGCCAGAAAGGTGCCTTCTTTGTCTTCATGAAGACAGTAATACTTGTGATTATTCTAGTTAAATGGCATCGATATATCAAGCACGTCATGGACATCATCAAGAATGACGCAACACAAGCACCTCCATTTCAAATATATAGGATCTATTCACCAAATAAATGTTTTATCATCCTCGTTTGTGTCCGAGTGTTGACTCGTTATTCGCGCTGCCCAAAACACAAATACTTTGTCTACGCCGGAATGAGAAGTCGATGGATGATGTATGAAGGGGCAAGCGTATGACTTGTCCTAATACCCTTAAATATCTTGAATTTCAATGTTAGTTGTTCATGCTGATATTCAAGAAGTGTTGGCATTATTTCCTCCTTCCCCAGACGGCTTCCATCCTCGCATAGTTTCATGCTCTTATAATAGACGACCTTGTACCGCAAGCAAAATAAGGTCACCGACCGTAGTCCAATTTTGTCTGACCTTTCCCAAAGTTTCACTGTCGGCAGTGAGGTACGCCGCACAAAAGTGCTCCGGAATGAGTTTGATGACTGAAATCTCTTTATTCTGCCAATATAAATCTAAGTATACACATTCGTGTTTGCATTACGTGCCTATCCGAATGCGCCCGTCACATTCATTAAAGAATCAAAACCAAAATCTAATTCGTGGCTGAGCAGTATAACAAGAGTTTTATAGGCGGTATGGTAGTTTTTTTCCCGTCCCCGATTAGTTCATCATGCACTGCTGCTAAAAGCCATGGAAACATCTGGTAGCGAATTTACCCAAAAAGTGGTCAGGAAGACTCACGTTGGTTAAGTTCAAACAGGACGGCTAGAGTTAGCTAACTCGGGCTTTTGCAACGCACGACAGTTATATAATAATGTGAGAGTACAGACCAGATACCCGGCGTACGAGCCATTCTAAAACTTGATAAAAGAGGCAAGGTTGCTATAACGTAAAGTTATTCCAAACTTTTCTATTCCATTTCTACAATCAGGGTTCCAGAATTCGGGCCACTCCCACTTCGCTTGTCTGTCACGCGACGCCAGGAAAACCGCGAAAGTTCAACCGCGTCCAAGTGGCTTGTACGCATTAATGGTGCATGATTATGCCGAACAAAATCGAATTATTTTCGGAATAGCCGGAGACTGCCCCATTCCGAAATGAATAGAAGATAGCTGTCTGCCGATCATTCTAGCACTGGCTACTCGGAGCTGCTGGTTAGGATGTATTTATGTGCGTATATCAATTTTTTTTGTGTGTGGCAGTATAACATTGTAGAGCCCTTTCGGTACGTACACGACATTGATCTGCTAAATTTTCTTCGCTGAGAATCCGTTTTAGCTCCATTTTTACCCTTTCGTCGCCCGCCACCGCGATTTTCTACCAGACACAGAAAGCTAAGGAAAAAAGATGCGGCCAATCACCGTAAGAGCAAATTCCAGCCAACGCTGACGCTGTACATATTATTAGCGAAGATGACCAGACAATGGCAAAGAGTACTTACGAAATAAAAGTTTTGTGAATTCGATCCCAGGTTTTCTTTCACTGCGCTAGCCCAGCCCACCGGATACCCTCTGCACTTCTGCATGCTCCTCGCCTCTGGTCAGCCAATTCAGCAACTCAGCAAGTTAGCAATACTATTCGCTTTGGAAGTAAACAAAAGTGACCTCCTAAAAACGAGGGGGAGTTTCATTGGCCTCTTCAAACAACGCTGCGAGTCATCGCCCGATGCTTGCGTCGGTGGTTACGTAAATTTGACGTCATGAGATTGGAATAAAAACAGATTGGGGGGATAGTTTTACGTTATAAATCCCTAAATCAACGAAACTACCAAAAGAAGTGCTACAAGTTGAAGCTATCGTCAAATTGTCTTTGCCCACAAGCCGAGGATAACGCAGAAACAAGGAACGTCGTTTTTGATTACATTTAATATAGGAAGATAGGATTACGCATTAAACCGACGCTCTCATAGGCACATGGTGGCGCACGTAAAAGACATAATTATTGGTCCACAGAAGAGTGCCAGGTAAAGTAATAAAGAATGGCTGAGAAGAATTCTGAAATTTCAATTCAACTACATACAATGTTCGAAACAACACTCGCACCGCCCCAGTGAAGCACTGAATATGGCGCGTTACTGATAGTCACCAGCAGGTCGCGGACTCTACTCACGGCCAAGGCGGCCTCGTTCGAAATAGGAGCGGGCATAAAAAAATGAAAACACCTGTGCAACCAGATTTCGTTGCTCGTTAAAAAGCTTACATGGTCTATTTCATTCGGAGGGTCATCCACAATGGTACGTGTCTCTCATCAATCGCTGACTGGACCGTGACATTTCCTAAAATATTGCGAGAGCTTGAAAAAATAAATGAAATAAAACGTTTGCCCTCGGACGAAGATAAAAAGGCGTCAAAAGCATCGCAATCGTTATCCTAGCCCACACACACGTGCGTACCGGACAAGACAGTTTTATTTAAAGTGTCGAAGACACACACACACGCGCTTCCATGGCAGACATTCCACATTCCATTAGTAGCCGTTCCGTTATTTTCCGTACTTTTTAATGCATAAAATGTTAGCAAGAATGAAGTAAAAGCCGCAGATCAAAACAATCTCAACACAAAACTTCACGAGGGAGAGGAGGGGGGGGGATGCACGAGGATGATTGATAGGAAGCAGGGCTGTCTCCAAGCAGCATAAAGCGCAAGATGCTTTAGATGTTAACCAAGACAACAGGCTCACTATCGGAGTGAGTAAAAGATCCATTGGAAAGGGTATATCATGAGATGATGCCAATACAATACACATAATTTAACTCGCACGAAAGTCCATTTGTGACATTCTTTTGGAACTCTTCGGGAAAGATGGCGGAGCCTGATTTCGTACTGTAACTGCGCAAGGAGCGCACGCGTTCCGCGTTGTTTACCTTTTCTGTTTCGAGCAACTGGATATCTTTGAACGCGAACACTGACACGTTACTTTTATTTAGCTTTGCCACACAAACAGGCTTAGTGGGGAAAAGCCTGCTTGCGGTAGCTTAAAGCAGCACTCCAGCTGACGCACGAGGATTACTGTACTGATGATTTCGCGCATCACCGTGAGAAATGTGTTTTGCATTATGTAAATCAAGGTACTGAACTGAAACATTTATGTCGCGCTAAATTTTGTTTCCTGTTCGAATATGTGACACCTGAAAACGTCATCTTTATGTAACGTCGGAGGCAATTTAGATCAGACCTGTTGCATTTATCATTACCAAAGGAGTATCTAGTGATTAATAACTAACAGCATATTTTCCATTGGTAATTTCAGTGTTTCTATTAAAATTGCTATATCTTAACGTCAGGAAACGTCATGCCTACAAAAACTGACTGTTACAGTTATACTTGCGGACAACTTTCTGTGGCAACGAAGGGAGAGGTACGGGGGCGGAGCTTCTGCACATGTGTTACCGCGTCAAGGAGCCCGGCAGCGCTTGGCAGTGCATTTGATTTTTTTAACAGATACTGCAGGGAATCGGGCATAGTTTCCACGTGCCGCGGTTTCGCATTTGCCCAGACGCGGAAGAGGAGAGCCGATAAATTAGTCAAATTTAACGCTCAATGGTGTGTTTTGCCTTATTTTGCTAATGTAAAAAAAAAGGTGTTTATCTTGTTCTCTTCCCATGTTGAAACTAACGCGGATGAAAACATGGAACTTTTTTTTAACCCCGAAGAGCTGTCACTTGTGCATGCTTTTGCTCCGTAGCTTTCCCTTCAGTGCCACAGAAAGTTGTCCGCGAGTATAGAACGTGCATCAACACTGCCTACACTGCACTCGTTAAGCGCATAAAGCGAACAGAAGGACCATAATAAGTTACCCGACGAATAAACTTCGCGCAGCCCTGTTTATATAATAAGTAAATTGCGTCTAATAAGAGAGAAACAAAATCCTGCTGCGAAATGCTTCAGTTGTGATAGTACGAAGATTAAATTGGATTGAATTTGATTTTCTACAAAAACCAGTGAAGTGCGTTTAGTACGAAGACAGTCGACAGGCGATGGCAGCCATGGTGGTATGGCGAACGCTCAAACCACCATAGCTCTGTCGCGCGTATTCAGCAAACACATTTCTTCTACAAGCTAAATTTTCCTCACGGCACGGATCTCAATCTTACCAAGTTAGCTTTTAGCAATACCGTGACAATATATAAACACGTGAGCAGAGAGATCGGCAAATTGCAGCTAGTCCTCCTGCTCTGAACTCATTTACTGCCGCAGCAGTTGGCTCTCATTGCATCGTTTCTTTCATAAATATGTTTCATGATTACTTTTTTTACTTTTTTGCGATCCTCACAACCTCGTCGGCTACAGTAGTGCTTGCTGTGGCCTCCGATAGACGTACAGACGCGCGCATCTATATATATATATATATATATATATATATATATATATATATATATATATATATATATATAAAGCTGACAGACCATGGAGCCAAGGAAAGCGTCGGGGAAAATAGCTGTGGTTGCAATGTATATGTAGGAAATAATAAATAAAAGGGGAATGAAAGTGGCCGACAAAGAAACGTGGGGCGGGTGGGAGCCGGCGGCTCCCACCAGGTCTGGAATCTGGCAGCCTTGTAGCATACGAGGGTTTTTTAGCCACGTGCCTGCTCTCCTAAGTTCACGTGTTGTGTAACGCCATCGAGCTAAAGAGGGTGTTCCACATCCGCCCACCATAGCTCTGAGTGGCGATGGCTAACACTCCCAGGGCTACATCTAGCAAACATAACTAGTGCCCAAGTTAATGGACGGATTGACAGCCGTCGCCGTAGCAGAACTATTAGTTCAACGCACGCGTAATGCGGAGACCGGGGAGTCGGCTCCCATCGGCTGCGCGTTATCTTGCCGTTCACTTTAAATAAATTTGTTTATTATTTTCTACAGTTAATTTCAACCACAGCTGATGTCCCCGACGATGTACTTGGCTTCGTGGTCTGTTAGGTTTATATGGTCATGATTAGCAAAAATCGAGCACCTCGGTTTCCCTTTTTCTCTCGTTATATATATATATATATATATATATATATATATATATATCTATATGTCTTTGACTGTTGGCTTCTTGTCATGGGCATTTATTAAGCTATTCTTTGTCATCTGTACACGATCATCATCACGTGGGGTTCACATGGGGTGGTTCTTCATCATCGCTTGTGGGGCTTTCTCTTGAGCGTGACCTGTGCTTTGGGCGTGGTCGGTTCGCCGCATCTTCGACGCGTAATAAACGTCGTGATAAATGCCGCGTCACAATATTTATGACGCACCAGAATAGAAACTCCCACTAGTCGTTAGACGTCAAATAAATACAACGCAGAACTACTTCACGGGGCAGGGGTGACGTCTATTCATAAATAAGTATGCCGAACCTTGCAATATGTTTTTTTTGTGGCTCGTCATAAGTACTATCGCATTCAAAATGAGTTGCAACGCGCAAGCCTTGGCCTGAGCGCTCTGAGTTTCGATCTATAGTGGCGCTAACGTGCGACGCGCTCGGACAGGATGAGGTGAGGCTTTTGCCATTCTGGCATTTTATATAGTACATCAATCCCTCTGCTTTCCGTCGACTCCTTTCTTTGGATGCAGTGCGCCAATATCGCGAAGCGATAATACACCAGCCCGACAAAGAGCAGTTGAATGCCATGACGAGGCACGTCTTTGGTTAATCTCCTTACCTTTCCGTTTACGTTTTTTTCTCTCTCTCCATGACGAGGCACGCCGCGCTGCACGCTAAATCACGCCTTTCGGCGGGACAGTGTATTATCGCTTCGCGATGTAGGCGCACCTAATCTATAGACAGCAGCTGACGGAAAGCAGAGGGGTTGATGTACTACATTGCCAGAACGGCAAAACCCGCATCTACAATGAGCAACACTTTATATTATGGTGTCGTTACAAACAAGGCGCCGATTTACGTCTTAAAACGAAGGGGCTTTCCTTTCCTACATCACCGGGTTTTGCGTGGATGGCCGCGGCTGTTGGGTCGGTCGCTATCTCGCCGGATATATTTGTGGTTAAATGTGCAACAGTTATCTGAAAGTGCCCGCGTAGTGGCTTGTATAACCCTTGTAGCCCGACCAAGCATGCCCACCGCTGTCTTGCGTAACAAAAAAAAAAAAAAAAGACTATACATAAAACTTGAACATATATTGTCGGCTCACAGGCTTCTTGGTGAATTATATTTACGAGATTCTTTGATTTGCTATATTTTCTTTGATTTAACCACTCCGTGTGTGTCACTGGGGTGTTGCCCAATACTCCAGAATGGACATGTCCCACTATGACGTAAGAGGTACAGAATCCCTAAATTTTGCTCGATACGTGTCGTACCTTTCTGTGTTATACACCTGTCATCACCATTGTTTACTCAACAAGCATCATACCTCGCCTTCTTCTTTGTGACATCGTTGCGTATGCGTCTCACACGCTGTGCATCCGCCTGAGTTTGTATTTCGGCATAGCTTGTGAGCGATTTAGTGCATAGATATAAAAATAGCATGACAATACAGTTTCGACCTTTCTTGTAAATAAACATAAATATCTCGTGAGATTATACGTTACATGTTATTATTATTATTATTATTATTATTATTATTATTATTATTATTATTATTATTATTATTATTATTATTATTATTATTATTATTATTATTATTTGTTTTGAAAACATATACACATTACAGGAAAGGGAAAGCAAGCAGCAGGCTGGCAACAGCCAGCGGAAGGGGCACAACGCCTGCCTCTCTTCAGAAAGGAGGAGACAGAAACATAGAAATCGAAGATAGGAAGCAGGGGGAAGGGGGGAAGAGAAAACAAAGAGCAAGATGACAAATCTCAAAGAATAAAGCAGAGCACACTCAGTACAAGTTCCGCACTGTAGGTCACGCTACTAAAGAATGTTAAAATCGAAGAAATAGTGGTTGAGGTCTTGTCATTTGAAAACAGAAATAAGCTACAAACGTGAACCCAAGTTAGTTACTTCTAGAAAATTAAGGAGAGAGCGATGATCTTGATCGCGTCGAGACGCACAACCACTGGGGTACAAACATACGTCCAGTGTCGTGTATACACCGCAGGCCAAGGAGGGGACAGTCCCTCACTAGTGACGTGCACTGCGCAATGAAAGCGCGGGACACTCAAATAGCAGGTGCTGAAGCGTCTCGCAGAAACCGCAAGACGTACACGATGGACTGGCCACACGTCCTTGTCTGTATAAACGTTCGCACACGTTCACACAGCCAACCCTTAGCTTGAGCAGTTGTGTTCTAACGCGAAGAGGCAAGCTTCTACCGCGAACACGGGGCGGGAACGTTCCACTTGCGACGCGCTGGTCTGGATGCTGCTTGAGTAAGGGGGCGTCGAATCAGCAAGCTAGTATCATCAAGCTTGCACAAAATTTCAGGCCAGACACAGTTGTTATGAGCGCAATCTGATCAGCCACTTCTTTTCGGGTGATTCCTACGTGTGAAGGTATTGGGCAACGAGAGAACGAGAGATTATCCACGTGATGCAACTTTGTTGGCCGAGTCAGTAATGCTGCGCACAACTGGACAATCAATCTGACTGCGTTGTAATCTGCTAAGGGCAGCGCGGGAGTCCGTAAAGATGGCAATCTTCGATGCGGTTAACTCCTCTTGCACGTTTTTCAGTGCAACATTATTTGCTGCTAGCTCCGCAGTTGTTGACGAGGCTTAATGGGGTATATGAAATATGCGTCGTTCTTGAGTCGAAGGGCAGAAAAAAGCTGCAGAGATCTTGACCGTCGCTGTGTAAAAGTGCATCTGTGAATACTTGAAGATAATCTGGAAATCTTTCGAACATGTGTGACTGAGCCAATTGGAATATTGCTGAAACAGGCATATCAGACGTTTTGTGTATGTCAGGGATTGTGAGGTAAATGTGGAATACGTGTTTGGTGATAACTTTCGGAGGCGGATGCGTAACTGAAGGAGCCTGTTCAGAACTGCCAGGAATGTTGATAAATAATGCTGCCATTTTTCCCATGCGCGAAAACCGGCGGTGAATCAAACGATCAGTGAGCGATTGACCATTCGATGCGCGGTGCAGACGCTCAATATTATATAGAGCTCTCTTGTCTGCTTGCAGCCTCAGGGGTAACTGATCGTCTTCAGTAAGTAATGCAACAGATAGCGCCTCACGAGGTAATCCAAGCATTAGTCGGAGGGCAGCGCGATGATCTCGTTCCAGTTGGGCCATCAAACTAGGTGCCACATTCATTACTGGTAACGCATACATCATGCTTGAGAGTACAGACGACTGACACACCTGCAGAGTCGTTGTTTGGTCGCATCTGGCGCCTCTAGCAGTCAAAGCGGCCACACACTTAAGGAGACATCTTGCTACCTTCGTCAACAAGAACTTGAAATTTCATGTGGAAAGTGTGCAATAGTGGCATTGACCAGGAAGCCAATGTCTACTTACGGCATATCAATTAACGGACAACTTATACCATACAGCAGAAGTCACAGGTTCTCGGGAGTCGTAATTGACAGAGACCTGTCTTGGACTCCGCACGTGAATTATGTGAAAAAGCGGCTGACTGCTATCTCTCACCTGTTCAGGTTCCTTGCAGAAAAAAGTTGGGGAGTATCTATACACGGTATGTTACAGCTGTACATGGTGTAGTTGGTTGGATTACTGCGGTACAGCCTGCCTGAAATATCCAACACCTGCAAGACTAACCTGCGTACGATTCAGAGCATTCAAGCCCAAGCCCTTAAGATATGTCTTGGCTTACCACGCAGTGCGTCAACGGCTGAAACCATTTCGCTTGCGCAGGATTATCCAATCACGACGTACACCACAGGTTGAGACAATGCGTACGCATCTCAGACACTATGCTAGGACCCCTTCCCACCACCTGGCGAGCCTCACTGCTGAAAGGCCCTGTTCGACATTTAGCGCTACTGTCAGTGCATATCGTGCGTCGTTTACTTCAGGGTACGCACCTGCGGCCAAGCCAGTGCTTCCTCCGTGGTGTTTGAGCCGTCCACAAGTACATATGATGATTCCAAGACTATAGAAGAAGTCAGATCTACCCGCCCCTGCTCTAAAACAACTGAGCTTACTCCTCTTGCATGAAAATTACAGCAACCACGTGCACATCTATACCGACGGATCGACTACGTCGTCCAGTTCTGGTGGTGCGGTGGTTATACCAACGTGAGGAATAACACTGCGGTTCAAGACATCGCATGTCACGACCTCAACGGCGGCAGAACTAACGGTTCTGCGTCGTGCACCGGAATTCATTGATTCTGAAAAACCTAGAAATCGGGCGGTGTTTTCTGACTCAAAACCGGCATTACAGTGTACGCAGTCAGTTCTCCGACGTGGATGTCATGAACAGCTGACATACGAAACCGTGAAACTTCACCATCACGTCCAACAAAAAGGCCACGAGGTTGTCTTTCAATGGGTACCTGGTCATTGTGGAATCAGTGGCAATGATTCCGCAGATAACGCTGCTCGCGCATCACATCAAGAAGAGCACAGCGTTCTAATTCCGCTTTCGAGGACAGACGCCGCCAGGCAGCTTCGACACCTGGCACGCAGTCTCTCACTGACCGAGTGGAAACTCGCCAAACTTAAGGCATACACGACTGCATCGAATAATACCCTCCCTGCAACTCCGACTTCCATTCGGACTTCCTCGACGTGAAGCTTCGCTTCTCTGTCGCCTTTGGTTAGGAGTTGCCTTCACAAAGGCATACTCTACATTAATTGGAGTGACCAACAGTGCAGCATGCGAGGCCTGCGGCACTGACCTGCTGTGCCACTGCTGATCACCTACTGTGCCACTGTCCACGATATGCCCCAGAAAGACAAGAACATGCTAACGCGCTAAAGAAACTGGACAATCGGACACTTTCCGTGCAGGTGCTGCTGGAACACCGCCCCCATCGCTCGTCGGCCCATAAAGCGGTGAAGGCACTTTTGTGCTTCTTGAGGACGACGGGCTTGTGTGAACGTCTGTGCATTATTATTACCACACGCGTCGGTAAACTCACCGCTAATTTCCTTCTTTCCTTGCCTCCTCTCTCTCCCTGTCATCTTTGTGTTCCCCTTTCCCATTTCCCCGGTGTAGGGTAGCCAACCGGACATAATTCTGGTTAACCTCCCTGCCTTCTGCCTTTCTCTTTCCTCTTCCTCCTCCTCCTACTTAAGGAGGGATGGCGATTTGCGACGTTCAAATTGAACGGCAGTACGCCAAGAGATGCGGTCTTCCACAGTTAAGCCCAAATAACGGTGGTGTCGCACGCAGCCTATCGGCGTCTCGTCAAGGTACAGTCGGCTCATTGTTCGACGAGCGCGTTGTTTAGGATGCTATGCTGTTGCAGCCGACTTAGCAGGTGATACCTGCCGGCCAACTTCACCCAAGTACTCCAAATTCGCCTTCAGAGCTCTTTGCAAGCTTGCACGAAGCCGCGGACCAAGGGGCGAAGGACGCTAATCCACAGAGCAATATCATCTGCATAGATAGCTATGCCCACAGAGAAGTCACTGTCCCGAGGCAAGCAACTTGGAAGCGCGGCAAGTATATGGTGTTAAACAGAAGCGGCGATAAAACGCTGCCCTGTGGGACAACGCACTTCACATTGTGCGCGGGATTCACTTGTTATTCCTCCCACACACACTTTCATCCAGCGCTCCGATACAGAAAAGTGTGCAAAAAGCGGAGCAGATGACCGTAAATTCCCGCGGTTCCAAGAGCGAGAATAATCGCCTTATGCGGAACCGAGTCGAAAACTTGCTATATGTCTAGGATGTAGGAGGAGTGCTTGTTTCCTCTAGCAAATTCAAGCGCTGAAACAAGATCTGAAATGCTGTCCAAAATTGAACGGCGGCGACTAAAACCCCTCTTGACATCAGGGGAAAATTTTCACCTTGCCTAGCCTGACATCGAGGCGAAACAGGACCATTCGCTCCATTAACTTGATGACATTTGAAGTTAGGGCCGGCATAGGACTTGAGGTGTCTTGCAGGGCGCCCGGACTTTAAAATCGGCATTACCACGGATGATTTTCATTCAGCAGGGGTTACACAGATTCTCCATACTTTATTGTAGTCCTCGAACTTCGTTGTAGCGCGTAGGATCGCGTTACTGTGCGGATGTTTATGACTGTAATTTTTTTTATTTGTTTCTTCTATCACCTTTTATGCCCTTTACCCATTTCCCCAGCACAGGGTAGCCAGTCGGTACTTACACTGGCTAATCTTTCCTTCCCTTTCTGTCTCTCTCTCTCCAATACAGGGTCTTGACAACTCTTATCGATGTTCCGCAATGCTTGGTACGTCACACCGTCTTCACCGAAGGTAGTGCGGCGTTTGGAGAGCATGAAAGTAAACGAAATTCTGCGTATCGCCATTAGTGGTAACACATTTAAATTTACCCATTTCCCTAAAGCTTCGCTTCATACAGATTCCAACATGTTCGTTGAATCTGAAAATTTTTGTTTTTGTTTTTTATGATACACAAATTGCCGCCTGTGTTCTCTGCCTGAGATGGTCAATAACTGGTATGTAAACTTTCGGAACGCTGCATTCTTTTCGGACATCATACTGAGAACAATGAAGACAAGAACGTCCAGCCACATTAGATTCGTTTTCTTCCTTCCTTTTAGAAATCGCGGTGACCTGCCTTACGAGAAAGCTGGATTGTGTGATAGGCGTGTTGAAAGCCCGATGTCTACTAATCTTACAGCGAAAGCTGTATATGGCTAAGCGAAACGAAAACCGTTCGCCACATGTTTCGATAAACGTCTCCATTGGCTGCGCCGTCAGTTATGTCGTTCTCTACGTCGCACCCAAGTGCGCGCGCCATTGGCAGCGCCGTTCGTGACGTCGTTAGCGAACGCGTTCCCGCCATTGCCACGTTGACGCTGCTCTGCCCGCAACGCCGCCTCCTCGGCTCGCCGTTGTCGCATGCGTTCGATATCTCGAGTTAGCTCGGCGTCGTGGTTAGCAGCATCCGCCTGCCAGTTGGCGCTTGCATTCCACTTCGCGATTTCAATGTGGACGTTTCGTCGCAGCCGAAGCCAAAGTGCCGCTCGAGAAACTCCAGCCGAAAGCGGGCGTTGGCCCCGGCGAACGCGTTCCCGCCATTGCCGCCACGTTGACGCTGCTCTGCCCGCAACGCCGCCTACTCGGCTCGCCGTTGTCGCATGCGTTCGATATCTCGAGTTAGCTCGGCGTCGTGGTTAGCAGCATCCGCCCGCCATTGGCGCTTGCGTTCCACTAGAAACACAAACATGTAACCAATAATTGAGAAACGCTTCAATACAGCGTCGGGATTAACCTACTGCTAAACACCGGCGCCGCACGTTACAGCTTCGCTGGTTAACCATCTGTACGGAGTGCTTGGTCGGTGATTTTTTTTTTTTTTACAAGGGTCTGCTGCCAATGTACTATCAACCAACAAAGCTTACGGAGCGCGGTATCTCAGAAAACGCCAAATATCCGAGCAGCCTTTAAAAGTAGCCAGTAAAACCGTACATCACAATGTTGTTCACATATACCAGTATCGGCTGGAAATGGGAATACCAGGCTGAGTTTCGAGGCTGCGAAGATATTCAGCTTTTTGTCAGATCCCTTGGTCCGTAAACTTTTTTGGTCGATAGTACATATACGGAGTGTGTATGTGGCTCAAGAGCAGCCGCCAGATTGGTTGATCATGCTAGATGCGATCGTGTTCTTGCCTGATATTTAAATACTTTGTGTAAAAACGCATTCCTTTTTATTTTTTTTAATTTCTCACACTCTTTTTTACTGCTGCGTCTAATAGGTTATGTGTTCACCAAGGTTCAGCAATGGAACCATGGCGGAGCATCATAACTTGTAGCTATACACGCAGTAAAAATAAAGCAAGACGAACACTGCAGACATACCCAAGCGCCGAATAGCAACTGAGTTTATCTTTTTTTTTTTCTTGCAGAATTATTTAGTAAAGTAGAGGCTCCCCAGTTTTTGCATTATCTTATCATTTCACAAGTGAGCATATACAGTGCGCATTCCCTGGCATTTCTTGCTGTGAGAGCCCGATTCTCTATCTTGCGCACGACGATATGCGTATCCACTTTTAGTTACGGTAGCCTGAACTTATTGCAACGTGCCATTTGCGCAGTGTATATTCCCCGTATACATATTGTCCCTTTAACATGTGCATTGTTTACACTGCAATGCGGCCCATTATATATGTGGAAGAATAAGAGCGGTTTACAATCGATAACTTGTCCAGTTAGAACCGTTCATTTAACTTGTGTGGTGTTGCACGTCCAGCTTATTCTTTCAAAAGATATGAAGCTAATTTCCCTTAAATACAAGAACAAGGAGCAGAAACGGGCTTCAGACTCCGCCCTTATCACCGCCCGTGGCCAACCGCCAATACACGTGGCCGAGAATTAGTTCGTGGTGCTGTTCTGTTACTTTTGTCCCGGGAGTGTCGGATTCTTCGGGCAGCAGCCACACTGTTTAATGGCTGGCTCCCTCCGGCGATAAAATAGCCATCGGAATTGCGAGACTGGCCCCACAGTTTCCCACTAGTAGCGTTCCTCGCCTCCTCCCGTCCCTCGCCCCGGCGGTAGAGCCAGGTACACGGAGTGGGTGGGTTCTCCTCCGACCCGCCCCAGTCTCCCGCTCGGGGAGCGATCGTGTCCCCCGATGGTGATCCGGCTCAGCAGCCGCTTTGCCGGAGGGGGGCCACCTGCACACTCTTCCCTCTTTTAAATAACTATTAAGCGACGGCGTTCTTCATCTGGCCCAAAACCCCAGCGGCCGGATCGATTCTGTTTCCTGCGGCGTCTCGCGGTGGCCGCTTCGTGGGGAGCGCGACAGATGGCGTAGGTAGCGCGGCACCTTTGCAACTTTGTCGATTGGCGCGTCACTTGTCACTGGGGGTAGTAGCGGCGGGGGAGTCTTGCGAGCGCGGTAGTGGTCGAGTGCGGAGTGCGCGGGCCGCCGCCGAGAGGAGCAGCGTGGATTACGCCGTGGATTACACCGGGAGCTGCGACGAGGACTCGGACCGATCCAGTGACGACGACGGGGACAACGCCGGCCCGGTCACCGCTTCCCAGGCCGGCCGGGTCCACGCCATGGGTAGGTGCCGGTGGCCACTGTTGCTGCTGCACAGTGACCACTTGGCTTGCCAAAGCACCTGGCGCGCGCGCCCCCCGCAACCGGCGTCTTCGGCGCGCTGCACTGCCGCCGGCAGAGCGCCACCTGTTGCGTGGCGACGCTCAACACGGCGCATCCCGGCGCCGATTGGCGCCGCGTAATTGAAGCGAAAGTGCCCCCTTTTAATCATGGAGGCGTCACGCAGCTGCTGTCAGAGCGCACCCGGGCCGTGAAATGCGCGCCGTATAGGAAACCGCTTTGAAGGCGCTCAGCGCGCTAACGCGTTTATGCGCGAGCGCAGCCGACTCCCATCGAAGCGCGCGTAAACGAGTTAGCTACAAGGAGCGCAGGCACACGACGCGTTATGCTAAACCCCGTGATGTGCGGACACACCAGTCACGCTACCGCGTCGCGTTCGCCGTTTTCTGTCGCGCTTCCGATGCCTGCGCGCTGAATTTACGCAGACCTTGTACTCACACAGGGTAATTACCATTGTAGGCCAGGTGTGACTACAACTTCTGCATCCTTCCAATTTCGTGCGTGTAGAAAACGGGAAAAACACAGCACTAAGCGCTCCACGACGTCTAGAAGAACAATGACTATGCGTTCAGGGGTAGCTGGACGTCCATACACCCGTCATCTCGCTGCCATGACCCTAACTTGAAACAGGCTTTTCTGGCGCTGTTGGCTCTAACGAAGGTAAATAAAACTGATGCAGAACTCACTCCACATACCCTGTGCCCTTACAAATATTCTGTAGAAAAAGTGAATTACCTGAGATTAAGGTTAAAGTACGCACTATACTGTCTTTACGAGAAGGTGTGGCCAAGGAGGGAGCTCAAGTCATCAGCTGGCTTCGCAACACATTGTTAGCTTACGTGCTCGGACAATCAACTTGCGTCGCATCAGATAATTTAGCGAGCCAGCACGTAGTAAAAAGCTCTTACGGCCACTCATTACCAAGCAAAACAAGCTGCTTATTTTCTTCCTCTACATCTAGTTAGACAGAAGCCTGACTTAACCTTTTAGATCTCTCAAGCTACGTGCGTAGGAAGCTGAAGTCGGCTATTAAGAACGTGTGCTTCGTTGCTTGACGAAAAGTTGTCGCAGATTTTCATTAAAATAAGCTCCACGTCTGCCTCACAGGCCTTAAGATATTAATTAAAAAAGAATGCAGAAATACGCATAAATTGCGGCGGGATCATATCGCTCTGCGAGGCCACAATTGCGCATGTTTGCAATGTATCGCATGCTTCAGCGACGCTCACGCCGCATAAGCTTATCGCTGTCCCGTTCAGCACTTTTCGCAGCGGACACGCCCCAGCGGCTGACGCAGAATGGGGAAATCATCGTGGCGCCCTTCTCATATCACTCGTACCCGTCTGACCTGCAGACGCCACGGCTATTTCCCTTTTTCATGCGTGGGCCACCCTCAGCCTCTTGTTTGATTAAAAATCAAATTATGAGGTTTTACGTGCCAAAGCAACGCACAGGCTATGAGGGACGCCGTAAGGTAGGCTCCGCATCATTTTCGACCACCAGGGCTTCTTTATATAAGTAGTACACGGGCGTTTCCGCATTTCGCGCCCGTCAGAATGCGGCCGCCGTCGTCGCTGGGAAATGAACCTGGGACATTGTGTTCAACAGCAGAACTCCCCTAAGTCAATGCGCGGTGTTCATATCGTTGCGGAGAATCTCTCTTCTGCTATTGGAAGAGCGAATCTGAGGTAATAAAAAAAAAAAAATCACCCGCCCTTCCCTTATCGAGAAAATGGGGGTAAGCGAAGCTTGTCGTGCGTGTATCTGACCATCGTCAGGGTATACGTAACGTTTACTACATGTCACGGTCTCTCTCTGTCTATCTCTCTTTCTCTATCTCTCTGTCTCTATTTCTTTCTCTCTCTGACTGTCTTTCTTTATTTATTTCTTACTTCCTCTCTCTCCTTCTCTCTCTCTTTATCGCTTCCCTTCTCTCTTTCTTGTCCCTGGTATGTGCCATTGAGCTTGGACCCATTCTGCACTATCGCCAGGATCGGCCCACTTTTCTGCGTAAGACCACCACCACCACCACCGCCGCCGCAACTTGTGAGCGTATAAAGCTTCGCTTAAAACCTTAGCAATGAGCTGTTTTACTAAAAGAAGGGGGAAAACGGATAATTTGGGGATTTCGCTTCAGGACCCCGAAAAGTCAAAATTTTTGCGCATACAGAAACAACCTTCAACTGGCGGCAAAGTTTCGTTACTTTTGCTTATCATCTTTAAGTTACCAGTGTGTCCACTTCAGGTGGTTCGCCTGCGGTTTTATTTTTTCTTGCACTCAGAATCATGACTGATGAGGTTCAGCTACCGCCGTACCGGCCACGGAGCAGAAAAGAAATGAAATTAAAATTGGTGTGGTGTAATATGCTATTGGGTTTCTTACATTGTAGAACAAAAGACGAAGCGAGAGGGACGGCGGACTTCTTAGCATTAGGCGGCCTCCAAGCATTATAATACTTGGTTCCACAGGAATGACTGCACCTCCTTTCTGCCATGCGGCTTGGTAATTTCAATCCACCATTCTTCTTTTTTTTTTTTTTTTGGACCCGCCGTGGTGGCGTAGTGGCTTTGGTGTTGCGCTACTATGCCCGAGGTTGCGGGATCGAATCCCGGCCGCGGAGGCAGGATTTCGATGGGGGCGAAATGCAAACAAACATGTGTGCCTTGCGATGGGTGCACGTTAACGAGACCCAGGTGGACAAAATTAACCCGGAGTCCCCCCACTACAACGCGCCTCATAATCATGTCGTGGTTTTGGCTCGTAAAACCCCAGAATTTAAGTTTTTTTTTTTTAACCACCTTGTTGGACAGCTCAAATGTACTGTTTGTGCTTTTATGCACCCACATTTACCGTTGTTCAACATCACAGAACATTGTTTAATGTAAATTTACTGTTAGCCAACTAAAACGCCTTTCGCAAATCTGCAAGCCTATCATAAGCTGATACGGCATCACACATCACACACCGATCTACGACTATATAGGGTGTTTTTCTTCAGACGATAAAGAATTTTTAAAAATTGCCTGCGGCAGATAGCACAATTTAAATTCTTGAACTACATTATTCAAAGAGGCAGACGTTACTTGTACGTAAAATCAATACGCGTAATTAATTCATTAACAAAACTGAACTAATCAAGTTGTAACTAATCACTTCGCGACACACTTTGCAATTTAACTGTTGCAATTTACGAACTGTTGCAATTTACTAGCTGATGAGTTTTCAAGGCATATAGATTTGGGGATGCCACTGGTTTCGAGATATGCGCCGTCAAACTTGCGGCAATAATGCACTGTGGTTCCACTTACATTTTTAAAGAAAACGCCATTTTAGGCACTGAAGCACAAAAGTAACTGGAACGTCAATGTATTTCTTCGCAGACTTTGGAAATGAATATCGCGGAACTAGTGTCATCCTGAGAATTTGTCTCAACTGAACACGCCTTGCGAACTCACCTGCTACGATTTGTAAAATTGAAACACAGTACATTTCGTTAATTAGTTCAAACCTTAGTTAGTGCAATTGCGCTAATTAGTCGATTACGCAGTTTGATTTCTTGTGCTAGTAACGTCCGCCTCTTCGAGTAACCCAGTTCAAGAATGCGAATGGCACTATCTGCCGCAGGCAATTTTTAAAAAGAAAGGGTCAACCAAGGGTCGACGCTAAAAACCACATGGTCGACATGCATGTGGTTCAAATGATTCGATGCTGAAGTGTTTATTATATCTCCCTATTCTATCTTTTTTTCATATTCATTATTCACTGATTTCGTATGTTATCGCATCCCAATTACGTCGACCTTGTTTTCTTGAGCGCCTACATTTGGTTGATACTTTATTTCGTTACCAAGAGGCCAGGTGGGCCGATCGCAGAGAGGGTGCAGTCTATACTACAATGTGGTTAATTTTCGACATTATTAGCGCTAATTACGCCCGTACCGTTAGTTTTACCTATTCTAGATGCCGCCGTAAGGCACACTTTTGGGAAATGGAGTGAGTTCGCTTTGACTAAGCGACATGTATATATCTATGGCGGTGCATCCTTTTTTTTTTTATTGTGCAATGTGCTTAATTTTCGACGATATTGGCGCTATATACGTCCGTATCGTAAATTTTACCTAACCTGCGACAAATTTTGATACCTCTTGCGACTCGATACGATGCTCTGGAGGCGCAAAAGGGTCGGTTTTTTTTTCTGGAACTAGTTACAAGATACCCAGATCAAAGATACGTCAAACCTATGCGAAGTCAGCTAAGATTTTCTCTTCAAAAATTCTGTATTGTCTAAAAATAACACCCGTATACTACAGCTACCTTGGCGGCACCAGACGCGACGCGACTTGCATGTCGTGCTGAACCCCATGGGAAGGAAGTTAAGTATTATTCGGACAGCCCAGGCTTCCAATCCAGGGTATGTGCACTGACGATAATGAACAGAGCTCTGATGTTATCTTTTGTTTCTCAGAGTGAAAGAGATAGAGAGATATATATATAGCAGAGAGGAAAGGCAGGGAGGTAGGCCATTCACACGGCCGGTTTGGAACCCAGCCCTAGGGATAGGGGATATAGGCATGACAAGACAGAGAGGGGAGATAAAGAGTCCTAATTGCGCGCACACGTTACGATACGCAGCAAGTCTATAACATACGGTCGCAGAGGCTTGGAGGTTTTGCAAGAATGTTCTCGTCGCTATCTACGCCAGCGACACGCACGGTCATAGTTGAAATATCTTCGTTTACGAAAAGCGTTGATGCCTACTGAAGGCATGCAAGCATTGGAAGCAGGGCGTCCATCACTTGTGAGGTGTTTTGAGCTGACGGTGTCTGCAGCTTTCTAAAGAGCATGCGAAGAGCATCAACCAGTGACTGCAGCATGAGGACGACCTGGCGGTTTTGCTCTGTAGTGATTTCTCGGGAGCTAATAAGCCGCTCCATGCTGTTATTGTGCCTTGCAAATCAGAGAATAGATGACGCCTTTGGAGTGTAGGCCAAAAATCATCAGCCTCGCTTTCTGCAGCTTCCTCGCTTTTGGAGTTAAGTCTGCCTGGCTTGGGTGGCAAAGAAGGTGGCGATGACAAACTTGATATACTTATAAAAAAAGGCGTAGAGGTCCTCAATGGACGTTGGCGACGGGAGCGTGGTCGACGTCTTTTTCTATCCACGTAAGCGAGTTCTCGGTGGGGCGTGTGGTCCCTCACCATGTGCTTCAATTGGGTAATTTCTTGCTTAAATAGAGGACATAGACGCATCATGGGGTCCGATACTGTTATTACGCTCCAGAGTGGTGGCGTTGCAGCTGTCAGTGTTGTGGCGCTCGGAGCACGGCGTTGCGTTTGTGCACACACTGCTCACGTGTCCTAGTTTCATGCAGTTTCGGCAATGGAGTGGTATTAATATCCAGGGCCGAACAATATTCCCAAAATGGCCCACCTTGACGTGTGACGGAAGCGCATCACCGTTGTATATAACCTTCACACAACGTGACTTTCCGATGCTAGAAACATGTAGTTGGCTTAATAGGTATCTGCAAATCCGTGTTGAAAATGGCCTCTTCGACGTCGTAGATAACATCAGTGGTGACCTCCTTGCCGGGTGGAACATGTGAGCAGACTTGCATACCACCGAGGTCGGTGACGTGGCCCAAGGTCTCTGACACGGTTGCATGTTTCATATCTATTGCAGGAATACTCTTGCGGGCGTTGATTCTGACGTACTTTACATCATTTGGCACCAGCTCCTCGAGATGCATACATACGCTTTGCCTGTTGTGGTGTCTCATGTTGCCGGTGGTGAGCACAGACCCGAAAAGGATGGTGAATGGCTTAGGGGATCGTGGAGCCCTTACCGGGGACGTACTCGAACGGTATGGCGCGCTGAGCATTCGTCTCTTCACGCTGCGTCTCAGCACTACTTCGAAGTTGTCGTCAGAATATTCATCGCCGTCAGCCTTAACAGTTCCATCATGGTGTCCCCGTCCCGCTTCCTGTGGCGGGCAGTATTTGTTTACATTACGCAGTGCAGAAGTAGCCAAAGCAAATGTTCGAGAAATGGTATCCCATGTAACTAGAAGAACAAAGATTAATTTTCATAGTGTCATGGTGTACGGATGATAAAGGCGCAGAAACACTACCAGAAAGAATGAATAGAGAATCACGTTGTTAATCGAACTTGCGCCCACAAATCAATTCAACATTAAATTTACAACGATAGCGGCGAGCACGATCGGCGGTCGTCGAATCTAATCACACTGTCCAAGTCCGTCGGCTACTTATGCATGGGTTATTGTACATTCCAGAACACTCGGTGGGGCTCGCGTCGGACCGAGAACGTACTACGCATACGCGACGTGCGTGCAATCTGATAAGGATGGGCCTATCGCGCAGTTGACGTAAAGACAACGATCGCGAAGTTTCTGATACAGCATGCCCGTCTCGAACCGAACGTTAATTTGATAAGAGTGGTAAATAGGTGGTAAAGTCACCAGCAAAAGTAAAAACAATGCACACGTGGTAAAGTGTTCCGATGTTCCAAACAGAGCATGACAGCAAAAATAGCATGCATGAAATGCAATTACAAAGTAAACAAGAGCAATAAAGTACAAAAGTTCTTTAGCGTGCGTAGAACAGCCTAAAGCGTGCAACATGGACAACGAGGCGCCGCTTTGGATGCGTAACCACGTCGGGCACGGCTTCGTAGTCCAGTGCGACAAGATCTCGGAGTGTCTGACCGAAGATAACGTTGCAGAAGCTATCCACCAAATCCACGTCGATGTATCGGTGTCCGAACCTGACCACGGTCACCGGGCTGGTATTCCACGTGGCAGGTGTCGCTCCTTTGCAAGATCTTGAGGTGCAGGTGCAGGTGGGTGGACAGTCGGGCTTCTTTGCCACGCTGGAGGTAGGCGGTGACGCCTAGACTGGCTTTATCGTTGACGTTTGGTAGCAAAGCGTCAAGCTCCGTCACGGAGTTCCTTCCATAAACCAGCTTGAACGGCATCATCGACATTGTTTCTTGCGCTAGCTGCCATGTAGTATACGCAAAAGTTATGTACGAAAAGGCGGCATCCCACGTCTTGTGCTCGATGTCGACAAACATTGCCAGCAAATCGGCGAGGGTTTTGTTCAGGCGCTCTGTAAGACCATTCGTCTGCGTGTGGTAAGCAATTTTCCTATGGTGACTTGTATGGATTACGACATTTTAAGCCCTCGACTATGGAGACACTTTACGATGCAGGTTATGGCTTTCTGGGGTCTCGCACGCAGAAGAGGCATGTTGCATCCAGATCTCCATATGCAGATGTCGATCGTCGGCATAAGGAAAACTCTGCGTGGAGTGCGGTACACATTTCTCCAACCCAATTCGAGAGATGTCCACTATTGACTCCACCTTGCGCTACCCCACGCGACACACTTTGTAGTGTAGTGTCGCCGCTGTTAGTTATTTAGTTAATATTATCTTTAGTTATTATCAGTAATGTAGCCACAAAACCCAGGCGTAAGTGCTGCCACTAGCGCCGGTGTAGGTCAGCAGCGTCCGAATCGCTTTGTGAGCCACATTATCAAACGCTTTTTTAACGTCCAGGAATACGCCTATTGCAACGTGGCATGAAGCTAATGTCCGCCACTAAACGCTCATCAAAGTCTGCCATCCCTTGGCCAGTTACACGTATTTGGCCCATGGACTAAATCTGCCAGTGCATCTCGTGCAACGAAGGCATTTTTTACATTCTTTCGAGACATTGGTCTAAATGAATTACCTTAAAAAAAACATGCTGTGGTTTTGCGTGCCAAGACGACGATCTGATTATGAGGCACGCCGTAGTGGGGGACTTCGGATTAATTTTCACCACCTGGGGTTCATTAACGTGCACCAAATGCACGGTACACAGGCGTTTTTGCATTTCGTCCTCATCTAAATGCGGCCGTCGCGGCAGGATTTGATCCCGCGCCTGCGGTCTTCGCATCGCAGCACTAAAGCCCCTACGCCATCACGGTGGGCATGATATATTTTAGTTTGCTGAGTGTTATGGTATGTTTTGCGTATGTTGTGTATGTTGTATATTTGTGACGTTCACTGCCCATATAAATTCATATTTCATCACACTAATCTGTAGTAGCGTGCTAGACATGCCACCTGCAAAAACCTCTACAGGATTCATTAAAGAGCCCTCCCTCCCCCCCCCCCCCTTCCCCTTCCTCTTGTCTGGCTGTATTAGTGGATCACTGTTGTAAGCTTCACTGTAAAAATCTGTTCCTCTGTCGGTGATGAGCACTTCTGAGGGGCCATGCCTCAGCAAAATTTTTTAGACGACGAACGTTGCCCCCTTTGTTGGTCTATTTTTAGAACAGTGCTTTCGGTTTAGAGAAACGGGTAATATCCGCAGCCACGGCAATCCACTTATTCCCGGGTGTCGACGTTCGAAAAGGCCCCGATAAGTCTATTCCGATCTAATGGAAGGGTCGCGAAGGAGGTCCTATAGGCTTCAGAAGTCCCGCGGGCTTTGTCGGGGGTGTTTCACGTCGTTCAAAGTATCGGCGTGTTTTTATATGAAGAACGACGTCGGCGGTCAGGCGCCGCTGGTATCCTGTATCCTCGCGTGTGTACAGGAGAACCCAAGGCCCTCTGCTGTCGGATCATTATGGAGGGCGTCCAGAACCGTTGGTCGCAGTGCTGATGCCACAGGAAAAAGGCGATTGGTGAGGGCTGACGACAACTTCTTTACCAGGATGCCTTCGTGCAAGCAAAATTAAGATAACCGGCAATAACCGACACTAAAATGTCCTAGGAGCAAAAGTGGTCTTAACGACATATTGTAGCGTGAAGGCACAATCACAAAGAAGACACTTCTATATACACCAATTAGCCTAACAACAAGTCCTCCTGGAAAAGTGGTCTTGTCTTCCAACTATTTCACAAAGTTTCTTTGTTACGAGTATGCTCGCTGTAAGGCGAGTTACTTGCGCTTATCATTCCCAGGAGGTTGTTCTGTTCGTCTTGAGGCCGCGGTTCAGGAGGCGTGGGAGAAGCTGACAGTGTGGGAGTGCTTACCTCCCCACTTGTAGAGCACGGTGATGTCGAATTCCTGCAGGCTAAGGCTCAAATGTGCGAGGTGTCCCGAAGGATCGTTCAACGTTGCCAGCCAACACAAGCCATGGTGGTCGCTTACGAGTTTTAATGGCCTAACACAGACGTAGGCAATTCCGAAATGTTGGTGTACCCCGAATGACGGCAAGACGCTCCTTTTCCAGCGTATAATAATTGGCTTCTGATCTCGATAGCGATAGGCTAGCTAGGCAATGACTCTTTCAAAACCGCCTTTTATCAGGAATACTATGTAGCCGAGGCCTACGCTACTTGCGTCTGTGTGGATTTCAAGGCAGTTGACTTCCGTTAATTCGACACTTGCGGGACGGCAAATTCCGGCAGAATTATCCGAAAGGTCGAATTAACAAACAGTGGCAAAATCAACGGATTCAATAGTGCTTATTGGTTGAAATAGTCTGTCGTCATTGACAGAGTAATTCAATACAGTATTACAATAAGTATACACGTCATCGTCGTAAAAGACATCGCCAAAAAGACATCGCCCAGGGCACAGCGCTAGTCGCCATCGTCACTGCAGACCAAATTACAGCCGTCACAGCGGTCACACAGAGAACCAGCGGCGCCGTCTACTGAACTCCGTGCGTTCTCAAGCTTTTAGTAACCGTTGCCCGCATAAGAGGGTGGCGGTGGGGAGGCCAAATTAACCAGCAACATGTCTTCGCGTTCGAACTCAAATGAATTTCTGTCCATAGCAATGTATGGTTTCTCGCTGCGACATTCCAGTATGTTGGAATTAAGTGAAGTGTCCAATTGACTGAGACTGGAGTTCATTGTAGTGGCACCCTAATCGAAGTGGGCATGTTTTGGTTCTGACTTCACCCTGCGGTATTGCCCACGGTAATTCGAGGTCTGATATTTTGAAGTAAGCCAGACTTCCGCGATGCACGAAAAGACCTTCACAATGCGCCTGTAGTGGGTGGACAGGCCATGAAATATGACTACCGCTTTCTTGGGAAGAGGTTACGGAAACTGAGCGATAACCGCTGCCTTTTGTAGGTTAGGGTGAACTGTAGATCCACAAAAAATGTGCCCCAAGAATAGCAGGTCTTCGTAAGCGAGGGTGCACTTTTCCGCCTTCAGGATTAGTGTGGATTGCTTGATTGCTTCGAGTACTGTTCCACGCTTCCTGAGGTGATCGAAGATTACGACATCATCTAACTAGGTAAGACAGGTCTGCCATTTCAGCCCTGCCAGTACCATGACAGGATGGAATGTTGCTAGTGCGTCGCGAAGCTCGAATGGTATCACGGGGAATTCAAATAGACTGTCCGGAGTGATGAGGGAGGCATTCTGTCGCCCTCTCTTCAACATCATTTAACCAATGGCTAGTCTTGAGATACACTGATACATCGCACAGCCGGTCCTGCGCATCGTCTATCCGTGAAAGACGGTAGACGCCTTTCTTCGTGATTTTGTTCAACTGACGAGAACCGATCATTCTACTTCACTAAGGCTACAGGTGATGCCCATGGGCTCTTGGACGGTCGGATAATTTCGTCGCTTAGCCCGACATTTACTTGTTGCTTTTGCGTTCTCGTTCTCGTGCCGAAACTTGGTGGTGACTTTCGCAGAGTGTTCAAGCTAATTGTTAGGCTAATATAGAATGCTTCGAAATTTCTGTTTCTCGTATCCTGGATAACAACGAAAGTCAGTCTTTCTACCGTAGTAAAAGACTTTGGAACTCTTGTTTATGCGTCGAAAATCCTGAATTAATGTCGAATGTTGGCGCTGTGTATTGATTGATTCTCACTTGATTCTCGCACACACAAGTGTGGGAGAATCCCAGAAGACAAACGCATTGCTGACTTTGATAATTTTTTTCCATGTATGCACTCGTCATGCCTTTGTGGAGGTATTGTATTCCTGCCTGAAGGTTGTCACCATAACCCTCGCTTTTCCTCTAGGCAATTGGGCGATTTCCCTTGCGACGCAGACTTAACTGTCAACCAGAGGCTGTTGGCCGTCCTCGACAATGCCTTCCATGTTTGTGGCTACTTCAGCGCCCACGGCAATCATGCTGCTTGCGCAAGCTGCTGCATGCTGATTTGATCAATACATTTAAAGCGTAGTGATTGGTAATCACATTCGGTGGTATGAGCTTGGTACATGGACAGCCTTTATGTACCCACCTTTTCCCATTGTTGAACATCACAGAACAATGTTTAATGGGAAGTTACTATTGGCAAGGTAAAACACCTTCCGCAAATCTGCAAGCCGATCATAAGCTGATAGATTTTGATCGCAGGACAATAACTGGCACCTTGATGGCTCAAGAAATCCATACTTAGGATTGAGTCCTACCAGCAGTTATGTACAGAATTACGAAGGGGGCGGAGTAAGCGTAGTTGATAACCTTAACTCTTGCTTTGCATATTCCAGTCGGCGTTATTAGGTTACCTCCAGCTATGCGGATTACACGGCAGTTCCATGCAGCCTTTACCTCTTCGTCAAAGAGTCCACTGATGACGGAGTAGTCGACTCCTATGTCGACTAGAGAGACCACCTTTTAGCCGCCGATGGAAAATTTCAGGTCAGTGGTTCTTGGTCTCACGTTGCAGTTTTCTCTTGGCGCAGAATCACGACTTACTCACGCGGCTCTGTTCCTGCTATGCCGCGTTCGCGTGTGATCGCTGAGAAGCGTCGGCTCTTGGTCTGCTCCTTGCCGGTACAACGCCGTGTTCTTGATGGGACGTAGCGGTGGCGGCGGCGGATTTTGGCATTTAGATGAACAGGAACCTGACATTGGTCGGTTCCTGTCTTCAGTTTTTTGGGTAAGGGCTAACGGACTTGCCACAGGCCGCGTCGGTGTTGGGCCGGAGTTGGGGCGAAAGGCAGTGACCTAGCAACAACGGTGAATGGAACGTTCACCGACCTCCACACTGAGCTGCTGCCGGGAAATCGGTGATGTCTCGAAGCCATTCACATTCTATGGGCATGCACAGTGCGTTGCCGTTGAACCCTCGTAGTTCCATCTTGCGCCATGGGTATTGGTGATAGACGTGACCCACTTCCCTACAGTTATCGCAAAGCGGACAGTGATCCAGAACGTTCCAAACGTCCGTTTTCCTGGGTCTTTGCATGGGGCGACAAGAGGGTTGGCTGCCGGCAGCGGCTCGCGATGGTAGGGCGACGCTACAGGGCCTTGGAGCTGGCGCGGAGGGCGAATATGATGGTGGGTGATGGGGGTATGGGCCATTGCTTCTGGCGCTTGTAGCGCTTGACGTTGCAGGTCAGGTGCTCTTAATGAGAGCTGAACGTCTCCTCGGATGATGTCAGCAATTCAGCCCACCAGGGGCGCAAGTTGTTCCTTGCACCTGTGCAACTCCTCGTGCACAATGGACCTTAAGGTATCATGCAGCTCGACAGTGCTTGGAAAACGGCGCAGCCTGGCGTGAGCGTGTGGATGAGGCGGTTGTACTGCCTGTGTGCATTTCTAGTGTATTCTCGACCGCCATGATCCCTGAAAGAAGCCCGGCGATGGTCGTTGGCGAGTTGCGTATCCATTCGGCGAACAACTCTTTCTTCAGACTCCGCACGCCGGACCCAGCGTGGAGAAAAATAAAAGTTGGAGAAGTCGGCTTTTTCATTAAGACCTTAAGTTTTCGTTTACAAGCTGGACTGCGGAATCTAATAGAACTCCGGCCCTTCGCCTTCTTATGACGTTCGTAAGGGTCTTGAGGAACCTGCTTAGAAGCACGTTCATTCCCAGTCGGTAGAGTTCACTTTCGCTTCTGCAATAAGATATCTCCAGCCAGCTTGCGGAGCTGGCTGGAGACATCCGATCTGCGGGAAATCGGAAATCGGAATTCACCATACCCTTCTCCACCGCTTTCCTCCTCATGGTTTCGCTGCATCCTCCTCCACCACTTTCCGCCTCGCGCTCTCTTCGCTATCGCCGTCTTTCATCCCCACTGCGCTCCGCGTTCGCTCTTTCATCGTTCGCTGTGCTTGTTCGCTCGGTTACGCAGAGGGACGCGCACGACGATGCTCAACGCAGGAACGGGCGCCGAAGAGCTGCGCTCTAAAACTGTCGCGTTCAGTGCGTTTGAGCAGATTTTCGACATTCTGTTACAGATCAAGATATCACCAGAGCAGCTGCGTTTGTCCACGATTTCAATGAAGGCCGAAGCACCATTCAGAAGAATAGTATGCCTGCTCCAGCAGAGGAGACGATACGATACGTTTATTTCTCGACGACGATACGTTGCTTTGTTGAGTGACCGCTAGCCGGCCGCGTGCTAGAGCTCCAGGTTTTAGACACTCATTGAGAGTCAAATATTTCAGCCCTTTTCTTTGTTGGTGAAACTTGACAAAGCTTGGCTATTTATTTAGCTAATATAGAACATGGATGTATTAAGTCGGCAACGTCCTTGCTGTAAAGAATCATACAATTTTTGTACAGATATGAAACGGTTATTTAATTCATGCAAAAGAGCATGCGCTGTGGCCGTGCATAGAAAAATAAACGTTCCATAACAAGAACAAGATTCCTTGGTGTGTACTAGAGTGGGATTTCTTTTTTCTACCAAAAACCGAAGTCGAAGCAGGACAGGCTGGCATCAAAGCTTAGCAAAAAGGAAGTAGTAGTAGCTACTACGCCTTCCTTGTTCTCTTCCCGGTAGTACTTTTCACTAACGTACTATTCCCACGCAGGCGCTTTTTATTTATCGCAGAGAAACATTGCTCTTAGTCTCTTTAATAAATGTTGCTATAAACACCGTGGAATGTGAATAGCTTATTCTCGCGTGCCAAACTCTGGGCGGGCGTTTTGACCTTCCGCAAGAGCGTGGGACCGGATGACGTTTAATATGGCCGAAAAATATTCACTATACATGCAATGCGAACGGTAAATTGGGTTTTTTTTATATTTTTCGTGCGCCAAGCGCCCCCCCCCCCCCCCCCCCACCCCCCGGCTTCCATACTTTGGTACTCCTTCGGGTTTCTTTTTGCATATATTTTTGCGCTCTTTTGTTGCTTTCTAAAACGCCCTAAAGTGCCCACGAAGGGCGAAAATCGCGCCCTGTAAACTTAGATAGCGAAATTGTTGAGACAGCGTGCTGAACAATACATAAGACAGGGAAAGAAAGTTTCACTGGTCGTGAAGCTCACTGCACGATAAAGCTTTCTGTGCTCTAACATCTAATTTCATCATCATAATTCATCAGTTACCTTCGGTGAGAGCCTGATGGGATCTGTGAGCACAAGCGATAGTAGTGGTTCTAAAGTAAATGAAACTGAGTTGCGACCACATGACACATGAAAGACTTTGAAGCATATTGTGACGATCAGTACAGTTCTTACAGAAGCACAGCCTAACCGCCAAAAAACATTTGAGCGGAGAACTAACATAAGAAAACGAACATAAGAAAGAAAGAAAAACGAGATGACTATTCGCTATTGCCAATTATTATTTAATGCGAAGCATTTTTTCACCGTCTTATCAACGAGCCAGCGGCACCTACATTTATACTGTGTTCGACTTTGTTTTCTACGATTACTTCATTTCCGTGACCGACCACGACTTCGACCACGCCTCTGCTGACATCGCTTGCTTTCCGAGAACGACGACACGCCTACGGGTAGTTCGTCAAGATAAAGGCCTTGATGCGTGTGTTCCTTTATCACTCACAAACACACCGGCACGCACGCACTCACACACACACACACACACATACACGCACGCACGCACGCACACGTAACACACGCGCGGGCGTTCTGGCCAAGCTAACGCGGTGCTGAGCGTGTGTTACCCGTGAAGTATTCTCCAACAATCGCCCATATACACATGGAGTTCGCTCGGTTTTCGACCGCCGTCGAAGACGCGACCTACACAGCCCAGCACCTGCATTTTTGTCGCATAGGAAAGCAAGCTCAGCATGTGCTTTAAGTGCAAACTGTGAAACGCTGGCGCGGAAGCGGGCTGATGATGATTTAATAGCATCCTCTTTGTAAAGGGGCGATGACAAATAGTTACCTAGCCTGCTTGATTTATTCAGGTATGCTATGCATATTTTACAGCGTAAGCTGTTATGGGCTCATTCCAATAGCCGTTTCGGTTCGCGATGGTGTCCACCGCCGCCGCTTCCGCCGACGGCGTCCGGCGAACGTAACCGCTATCGCTAGAAATGCGAAAAAAGTACCCGGTTCCCGCCGGGATCGAGCCCGCGCCCGCTACGTGGGAGCCAGATACTCAACCATTGAGCCACGCAAGCGCTTGCTATCGGGCGCCGGAGAAAAACCCTTTAAAGCAGGCGCAGACGATCCGAGCCTCCGCCAGTATGGTGGCGCCATTTAGTTAAGGCGCCTGCAAACGCAGCGTGCTCCACATGTAAGTTGCAGTTGTAAGGCTTGATCGGGCTCAGCAGACTGCTGTGCAGAGAGCATTACAAGCCGCAGCTCGCCGTCGACGCCGGGCGGGCAGTTCAGATCGTTCTCGTCAAAACAAGGCGAACAGACTACCGCGAAGACCCTGTTGTTCGTGGTGCCCAAATTGGAGCTACTCTTGAGCCGCTCCACCAGCTAACGCTGTGACTGTGCTGCGTGTGCCTCGCAGGCCTGTGACTTTTTTTTATCTAGCACGCGTGGAGGCCAGCACCATCTGGTCGTGTTGCAGAAAACCCAGCTACGAGCGCTGGGTTTCTCCCAGCGAGCAAGACCACAGCAGCGCCAGGAAAGTCGGGAGAAGAGGCAAAGAAAGCTTCCCTTTAAAAACTGTCGAGGTAGCCAATACTATTCGCTTTGAAAGCAAACAAAAGTGACCTCCTATAAACGAGGAGAGCGTCTGAGTGGGCTGTTGAAACAACACTGTGGGTCACCGCCCGATGCTTGCGTCGGCGATACGTAAATTTAACGTCAGGAGATTGTAATTAGCGTAGCTTGCACTGGAGGCGCAATGCTAAAGAGACAGCGGAGCTGATGGGCACCTAGCTAGTCCTGGCTTTTGGGCTAGATTACGCACTACCAAGTCAACCCCAGCATTTTCCGGAATTTATTGATAATTGATCGATTATCGACTAGCTATTGATTCGCTATCGATTGGCTATCGCAAGGTATTGGCCACGTATTTGTGCTAGGCTAAGCACTGCCAAGTCATCCCCAGCATTTCCCGGAATGTATTGATTATTTGTCAATTATCGATAGGCTATTGATTGACTATCGATTGGCTATCGCAAGGTATTGGCCACGTATGTGGGCTAGGCTAAGCAATACCAAATTAACCCCATTATTGTCCGAAATTTTCCGGATTAGCTATTGTTTGGCTATCGATGACTCACTAAGTTTAAATAGTCCCAACCATGCTTAGCTAGACTTAGCCAGGCTCAGCTTCGCTATTTCTCAGGGGCGTGTGTCATTGCGCTTGGATGCTTTCTGCACTACCGCCAGGATCGGCCCACATTTTTGGATTCAGCAGACAGCTCTGCTGTTAAAACAGGTTGGAACAGTTTTACGTTATAAGTTTACTGGTATGGTTCCTGATTCTTTTTTTTTTTTCTTTTTTACAGCAAAGACATGTTAACAAAATAAAATACAGTAATTAAAACGCTCTAACCTGGGCCGGTATTTTGTAGCGATGCCTTTTCGATGCTAATGCCTTTTCGTGCTTGTTCAGTGGTCAGAGCGACGGTCCGCTCACGTTATCAACGGGTGGATGATAAGACTAGCATAGAATAAAGCATAACTCATCGCTACAAAATACCAGCCTTTTTCTCTCCTCACAAGAATTAGCAAGAGTTCCGAAGAACCATTTCAAGCCAGAGTTACAAGCGCTCTGAATTACACCCATTGCTAAAGATTATCGGCGGCGCTCCAAATAAACACAACAGTGATGAGAGCCAATGTTCCGATGGCTTTCGGTATCAATAAACAAAGAAAGAGATAGAAAAATAAAGGCATTCACAAAGTACACTGCCGGTTTTTTTCAGTCTATCTGGCCTGAGTTCTGCCGCGATAGCATCGACGTCCTAAATCTTTCATCCCCGGCCCCTCGCGTCTTAAAGAAAACTTGTGCTCTCAAACGCTTACAAGCACGCCATAGAGAATAAGAAAACGCGTCTGCGTGCTTCGTGAAATTTTGTGGAGCCACGCATGAAGTACGCGGTAAAATCCGAAGATCGCAATTAAGCCTTCTTTAGAAACCACCATCCTTCGGTGGCAGCAATTACGATGCATAACGTACGCTTACTTTAGATACAGGAAAAGTAACAAAAGATAAGGAGTTCGTGGTAAGTGTGTTATAATTATTTCGTGAATGAAGGCGGCTTCCAGCAGCACCCCGTATAGGAGATTTTATATAACCAGCGTTCGTAATTAAATTGCAAGGCCATTTACTGACGAAGCCTCATAATTAACATTATATTGCGTTATATATATATATATATATATATATATATATATATATATCGTCCACGTTGAACAGGAGCTGCTTTTCATTAGGAACATTATTTTTTCAGTACTTTCTGCTCCAAGAAGCAGCCAAAACAATTTTACCGTTTCAATCCAGAGGTATACAAGCGCTCTGAATTCTGCCCATTGCTAAAGATTATCGGCGGCGCTCCAAATAAACAAAACAGTGATGAGAGCCAATGTTCCGACGGCTTCCGGTAGCAATAAACAAAGAAAGCGATAGAAAATAAAGGCATTCACAACGCACACTGCCAGCGTACATCACTAGGGATGCATGTTTGTATCGAAAGGATCAGCGTGTTGCCGCTTGTGAAGCATATTCATGACGCTAATCTCGTCAAAACCACGTCAGATGTGAGAGTCGTTAAATGATGTTGATCAATGACCTATCTCATTTGGAAATTAAACATTCTCGCGCCCTTTGGGTGCACCCTGTATTCGATTTGTACTCCGTGCGCAGGAAATCTACAAACAAAGCATCGCCCCCTTACTGAGAAAACGTCCGCTCTACTATACATTGAACGTAAACTTCTCTCCGATCCCGTGAGTCGCGAACTTGTGATGGCGGATTTGTAGTATTTGCGAAATGTTTCTACACCGTTTCACTATAGTAGCAGGCCCTGTCGAAGGATCACGCAACCCCGCAGAATTTCTAGCTGCTCCAGAACCAGGGAGACTGAGAGGGAGACTGCTAACTGCCGCTCGCCGACTGATTTCAATGTTTTTTACAAATAGAGCATTTCGCTTTTACGATAATGATGCCCCCCCCTTCCCAATTTGATACAGTTTGCAAAAACAATCCGCGGCGGGTTGCTTCACTAAGGGAACGTAGTTGTGGAACTTCCGCGCATTATTTACTTAAACTTGCGAACCTTCCGTTTTTCTCGCAGTGGTCAACATATCTGAACTTGTAATATGTGAAGTATTGCGCGTTGAGGTTGGTGGCACTAATCAAAAGGTAAACGCTACAATAATCGGCCATGTGGCCACGCTTAAAGAATTCAGAGGCACGCCACTTCTAACGTGAGCTACCTTTTGAATGATTTTACAGAAATCAACGCGAAGACACTGCGTAGTGGGAAAAAAAAATTGTTTCTTTCTATGAGAGCTCACCAAAACTATAGAGAAGAAAGAAAGTAAATTTCTTGTGGCTTCAGACAAGATGTGCTTGAACCACTCTTTACTTTTGTTTCAAAAGATGAAGCTCGAACACTCGAACGATCGAACGGTCAAACACTCAAACGCTCGCATGCAAGCACACACACATGTACACACACACGCACACGCACACGAACATTCTAGTATTGTCAGCTGTACAGCACGACAGTTGCATATATTTACTTGCATGCTGCACATATTTGCATTCAGCGCCTGTTCGGGCATCATATGAATGTTTTTAGAGCCGAAAAAAAAAAGCAGTATTGCGATCTTTGATGGTGCTTGCGGAAAGCACGCAGAAAAAGCCGACATTAGAAGACCGTGCGACGGCAAGAAGAACTTAGAAAACTTGCTGCGGGCAGAGAATTGCAAACAGCTTTTGTCAGCAGGAGGCTACACTAGATACTCCATTCGCACTCGAGGAGCGCCTCATTTGTGAGTGAGATGACGAGCCGTGAATGAATTAGCGGCCTGCGCGCATTAGGCTCGCTGCGTGTCGGTGCCGCTGAGAGCAAACAGAGAGAATGGTCTGCCGCCTCTACTGCCGGGCTGCAGGAGGCTGTGGCAGGCTCCATCGGTCGGTCTTCCAGCATATCGAGTGTAAAAAAAAAAAAAAAAAAAAAAAAAAAAAAAAAAAAAAAGGAAGATTGTCGTCGGTTGGCGGGGGCGAAAGGGGACCTTCGCTTCGAAGAGGCGATTGGAAGTTTGGTGGCAGAAAAGTAGGGCGATCACAAACAGCGGAGGCGTACCAATACAAAATTCCCAATAGTGGTTCAGAAAGATTGATGCTGGGAATTCTGTGTGTGCGTGTGCGTGCGCGTGCGTGCGTGCGTGCGTGCGTGCGTGTGTGTGTGTGTGTGTGTGTGTGTGCGTGTGTGCGTGTGTGCGTGTGTGCGTGTGCGTGTGCGTGTGTGTGTGTGTGTGTGCGTGTGTGTGTGTGTGTGTGTGTGTGTGTGTGTGTGTGTGTGTGTGTTTTTCGTTTTTCTTTTTCTTAAGATAGGCATAGGACATTAGGTACGATAATAACAAGACCTTGGTGGCGCAACCCAACTATACCCCGTTTCAAAGGGGACGCTCATAGCATCCATCCATCCATCCTTGGTCTGTCGGGTCATCAAACGCTCATCTTTGGGGCATCATTCCACAAAGCCCGCTACGCTGTAAGCAGACACTTGCCGCGCTCGCGCCTAAGCCTACACACAATTTTCTACAGTCTACAGCTAGCGAAATCTGCAGAGAGCCGCGCCAGGCGCGGCTGCATCCTGCGAAGCGAGCGGCGCGCGAGAGCGTCAGCAGCGCGAACAGTAGCAGGAAGAAGGCTTCAGGGGATAGCGGCGCTAGGTGATTGTAGTAATCGCTGCTTTATTATTGATATTATTGAAATCAATAATATTACTCCTTTCATTTCGCGATGTATTGGCGGGCGCGGAGAATCTCTCGTGCGGCACGTTTTCCGCCTCCGCTTTCAGTCTCATGTTTCCGCTGCACCCTCCTCCTCCGCTTTCATCCTCGCGATCTCTTCGCTCTCACTGCTTTTTTCATCCCCCGCTGCGCTCTGCGTTCGCTCTTCCATCTGCTGCGCTCGTTCGCTCGGTTACGCCGGGAACGCCGACGCTCAACGCAGGATAAGAGCTGCGCTCTAAAAAACAAAAATGTGACTAAACCAGTATTTACATATATTGACGTTAAGCTACATACCTTGACGAGGTTAGATTTGCAAGTTTATACGAGAAGTCATCACCATACGGTATAGTCGCCGCATAGTGATGACAGCTATTTCATTTCACTTAGATATGTGAGAAAAAAAGTGGATATAGAAATAAGGAGCCCATCTGAGCAAAATTAATTCGGAGCTCCGAGCACGGCCGCCGTCTCTCACAAGCCCGTATGTTGCTTTGGGTACCCCATAATCTTGATTTGAAAGGTGTAACAGCCATACCTTCTCTTCTAATTATTCATCTTGTGACTATTACTCTTAGAAATATTATTATTATTATTATTATTATTATTATTATTATTATTATTATTATTATTATTATTTATTTTATTTTATTTTTGTTCTAAAGCTGTCGAAGTGGCGCTGCACAGCACGCCCCTCTGAACGCTGAGGCAAAGCTCGCTGCTGGACTAAGCTCGAAATCGGCTGGCGCGGGCGTAGTGTGTATAGACGGCCACCATGCACGAGCATTCTCTCTAACGAAGGTTCTTTGGGCTACCGAGTTTTCCTTTTCATTCTCTCCGGTTCAATGCCAAGGTAACAAGGAAAGCACTAACGGCGGGGTGGGAGGCGGTAGAAGGCGCGCACGCCGCGATTCACGTTCGCCGAAAATCCGGGAAGTGCGCGAACGCGTGCGCTCTCGGTGTACACGCGCAGCAGGCCTCGAAGAAGTGCGATGGCAGCAGCGTGTGGAGAGGGTGAAGTTGCAAAGGGCCGCGGTGCTTGCATCAGAGGCACAGCGCTTGTCGGCTCCCGCGAGGTGTGCGCGCGGGCTTGCTTCGCTCGCCTTTGTCCTGCGCCGCCGCCGGGGGCCCACGGGAAGACTTTGGGAATGCGAGGAGCCGTCGGCGAGCGCTCTTGTTTTAGTGCGCTTGCCGCAATGCCGGACCAAAAAGCCGCCGACGCTTCTTTGCCAAAGTTGCTCGCGGCGGGGGAGGAAGTGCGGCGCAGTCTCGCTCGGCTCGTTTTGGCCCAAGTCGATTTGGCAGCGCTGTACTCCACTGCGTGCGTCGTGTTTTCGCTGGGTCCTGGCTCCCTGGGGGTCGCACAAAGACCCCTGCGTCTGTCGTAAACAACTGCGATCGCGGCCCGTTGAAAACGAGTACGAGAAAAAGCGCGCGACGAACAGGAGAATATTGTGAGCTTTGTTTGATAACTATTGCCGTTTTAACATTGGCGTCGAGATAAGTGATTGGGGAAAACGGGGCCTGATGCTTGTAGGCCGCGCTGCCGCGCGAGGAAAAAAAAAAAAAAAAAACTCGGTTCTCGCAGGCTCCACTAGGTACATCTTCCGCGTGCGCGAATGTTTGCGAAAAACCTAATTTATTATTGCGCAGGAAAGTTTGCCCCGTGCGTTAGATATTATCGACAAGCTAGCGAGGACTACATACTGCAAGCGAAAGTTCACGAATTGCAAAACAATATACTATATACAAGGAGCCCGAAAAGTGTAAGTGAGAGTTACAACAGGAGGTGTTATGTTTATCGTTATCTTGTTATTCCTATTTACTCCCACCCTTTGCAATATTTCTGCGGCTTTCAACTGGACAGCCTCCCTACCTAGAGTAGTTCAAGTTTAACGCTTTAATAATACTACAAACAATGCGGATAATATCATATGCATAGCAATGCTGAGTTAGTCGTATCTCCAGCTGAAGAAAGGCACTGAGGTAGCCCCTGAGGCGCTTCATGGGAGGATTTGTACCGGTAGGTTATCAGCAGTTATCATGATAAATGAGACACAACATAGAGCTGCTCTGAAGGAAAGCCTTGTTATTTTTTTTATTTACATCAATACTTGTGCACTGACGCCCATACGCTGTTTTTTTAATTAATCCGGAGTCCCCAAAATACGGCGGCCTCATAATGAAATTGTGCTTTTGTCACGTTAAACCCCAGAAATTGTTCTTTTATCTTACATGAAGTCTAAATAAATCATCTTGAGACAGCTGTCTTCATCTTCAATAAGCCCATGAAGCAGAGTCCTCTGGGAGGACAGAACAAACACTGCGCTGATCGTGAGGGCTTTTGTTACAAAAACAAATTGGATCAGCTTTATGTTAGGCCGCCTAAATAGGGTGCGGTTATTGACTTTATACGATGGAAAAACAGGAAGCAAGGCTTGTCTAAATAGAGCACAATTGGTGCGATTAGGCTTGCTTCGTCGCTTAAGCAGTAACGAGCTTGCAGTGAACGAAAAGGGAAGTAGTAATATATGTAAGGGCCGCTTTGGGCTCCATTTCAAAAACCGTGGAAATAGAGGCTTCCTCTTTCTGTCCTGCCGATAACTCACCAAGCCCTTCCTTGGTTTAACGGAAGCTACCAGCTCAAGACTAGTTCATTTTCCACAACATTCTTCGCATAGAGGAGAACCCTTGCGCACACGCACATACACGCTCTAATTAATGCGATGACACGCAGGAACGATCGGAGAGAGAGAGAGAGAGTGAAAGTGTTATTTCTAGCTGCTCTCCGCCTTTTCTGGTGTTGACAAAAGGCTGGAGCTCATCAAGCAGCCAATAAGCAGTTGGGCTCGCGGGCGGCGCTCTGAAATTGGAGGAATTCGACCGGCTGCTGCCCGTAAAGTACCAGCCGCTTACCTTCACCTCGCTGGCATCCTAATGTCGCTATAGGACACAAGCGTAAGAAGAAAGTGTACACGTGCCAGGAATAGCTCGACACTGGCTCCGCAGGACTGCCTGATCACACGCCGTCCAAGCCCGACCAGTGCGGCCAGGATGGAGACGAAGGCGGAAGCGAGTGGGGTTGTGTCGCTGCGGCCTCTATTGCTCCCGCGGAATCCACCATAATTACCTTTGGAGCAATTAAGGCTGCACGGTACACGCTGTGGATTAATTAGACTACCTAAGGACCTTTCGATGCGAGCTCATAATCTCAGCCTCGTGCGGTGGCTCTATGGACTCGCCCGGCCGAGAATCGATGCATGCGGTGCGCCTAACGGAGATTAACGCTGGCCGCTTCTCAGCCACCAGAGCCGCGTCCGAGAGTCGATGTGCGTCTCGACAGGCGACATCGCCTAAGTCCCGAGAGTTACCACTATGACCAATGTACCCGCATAAAAGTGCACATAGATAAAGTGCAAGGCAGGGATGTGATTCTTCAAATCCACCGGCATGTGAATGTTAGGCGGCTTGTTTGTCAGTGCGCAAGTAGCTATAGCGCGAGTGCCGCTTAGAAGTGCGACATAGGTCGGCATGAAAATGCGAACGCTCTCACCTTGTCTAACAAGCAGTGTACTTGCCGTTTGCGGCATAGCCGTGGAACAAGGTAATTAATTGGAGACTGCACTACACACTTGCAAGCATGACACATTCATGCTTCACATTCAGCATGTGTTCGTGGAAACGGGAACTAACAAGCCGTACAGGGCAAGAGCACGATAATAGTGCTGAACTTGTCAGTCCCTGGTTGTCAGTATGAATACTGTCGCAAAAGAGAACAAAAGCTCGGGGCTCTTTTGCGCACGCGGAGTTTTGTTTCGCAGTGTGACTTTTGCGCCAGCATTTGCTTTGTGTCGACGGCGGGGCTATAGATTAAGCGCGAAGTTTAAATTTAATAACCATCGAACACTTCTTAGACTGTGGTCTAAGAAACAGCGGTCTAAGTATTTCAACATTTTGATGTTGAAATAAAGTGAATTGAATTGAATTGGTAGGACGAGTTACAACAATAGCCCTGTACAATTAAGTTGTTTACCAAGCGGCTTGATCTGCGTTTTCCTTTTTAATTCACTCATCTGTGACTTTACTTACGTGACTGTGGTCCTCTTCGTCATCATCATCATCACCACCACTTCTACCACCACCAGTGTCTTTCTCATTGTCCACTGCGCTCAGAGGTGAGTTCAACGTTCTCAAGCTATCTCGCCGAAAACTTAGCGGTCCCACGTTCGATGCATACTTCAGTTTCTCCTACTTTTACAGGCGCTAAAGGGGCCTGCCAAGCACCATCTGGGTTGATAGTTGGTGGTGTTCGTAAGGCGCAATTTTACCTTTGCACACTGGGCCGACAATGGCCGCCTATGGTCCGCCTTCGTGAACACGCCGTGCTCTAAAAGCGACGCTCGTACACCTGAGCGTCGGTTTCATAGACACGAAGTCTTGCTGCCACTGGAGTCAGATAAGGAAGCATAAAGGCGAAAGAAGCGCGAGCAGTTGCTTTATTTGAGTACATTAGCGGCAATTTATGTCTTTTTTTTTCGTATAAAAAAATTCGCTTGTTGCGTGTCCTCACTTTGACACTACGCAACATAAAATGCCTATGTGGTGTCACTGTTGCAGTGTCAATGTTGTGGTTTCACAGTGCCACACAGCTTGTTCATGCCTGAACATGTTCTATTGCAATAATATTAGTGTAGATAATGCGAAATTCGGCAATAGGGCTACTCACTGTTCGAGGAGATAGTACAATCTTTGATCCGATCGATGCGAGATATTTCGTACCGAGGCTACTAGCAGTGGCAGGCAGCTCGCGATCAAAGGAGTCTGTACCGTGAGCATAGATAGAGTGGGAGAAGAATATGATGGTTGACAGACTGAGTGATTGATTGATCTATTGAGTCATGGGGTTTAAATTATCCAAAAGCGACAATGGGGCCACAAAAAATTGTGCTGCATTGCAAGGTATTCTTCAGCGTGAAATTCAAAAAGAAAAAGAAAGAAGAAAGGAAATAAAAGAAAAGCTGCGCTTGCGGTTTCTGAAACGTTATGTTGGCGATTGACAGGGTAGTATTACCAAGGAAAAAAAAAAAATACCTTTTCTATGCGGCGTGTCGCCTGCTTTCTTCTTTTTTTTTTCTTTTTCATTTTTTTTTATTTCAGCCTTCGCGTAGCTTGAAAAGATTTCCAGAAATGTGCTCAGTGTCTTTCCATATTTCATATATGCTTTCTGCGCCTACGAAAAACAGCGGTTTGCAGTGGCGTGATCTGTCTTCAGCGTCGTTGAATTGCCTCCCAATATTTGCGTCTCTTGCTTGGGCAGTGTGTTGTCGCTGATAGCAGGATGTCGGTGATGGAATTGATTTTCCAAATATAGAAACGTCCACTCCCTCTATCATCGGTGTCTTTATATCTCTGTTGCCAAAGTTTCTGGCTCATCCAGTATCTTCGTTTCGCAGTGATCCTCGGAATTTTTTGACCCGAAGATAGAGCAAAATTTTCCTAAGGCCAATTTCTTGTTATTTGTTATGTACTGATTCAAGCACCCAACTTCTTTTGTTGCCATAGCAGTGATACGAGGATCACGAATTACTGTGATGCCACCCGACAGCACATGTTCGTAATGGGAACACGCACAAAAAAAAAAAATCAAACAACAACGAACAAGGGGTATATATACAGCTGCAGAAGACGTAGCTTCTCTCTCTCTCTTTTTTTTTCCAGCGAGTAATGATTCATATGCATGCACGTGCTACGCACCTGCGCGATCTGTGAGAAGCGTGACAGTCGTTACAGCGTGTTCAGCGACGAGTGGCCGCAAACGAGGCGTCAAGGAAGTAACGCAGTTTTCTATGCTTTTCTTATGGTATGGATTGATTCAAGGTCCTTCGCAGTGGCGGCATCTTCAAAAGCTGCCCAAGAGTGTTGATACTGGATCTGTCTGAAATTCTAACTTTGTACGTGCCATTTTTCTGCTTTTTTTGTGTCCCCCGAGCAGAAAAAGAAACCAAGAAATAAAAATGGGGGAAGCCCACACCACCGGATGGTATAAGGGGCATATAAGGCCAATAATAAAATAAATGAATAGGAGTTGCTATAGCAACTAAATGGAAATTTAGAAAGAAAAGCTAATTAAAAAATAAAGGCGGAGGCAAAGCCGGTTGGATGACGCAAAATGAACTGGTTTAGATACGGAGTCTGTGATTTGAATGGAAGAACCAGAACAAGTATGTTACACTAAGCTCCTGAGCCATTAAGTTGTAAGAAGCTTCGGCAGTGATACGAAGTTATCGCGCCATCCAATTTATGTCATTATGAGCTGGAACAAGATGCTCCAAAAGGAGCCCATGTGCATATCAGCAACCTCCAGGTTCCGGCTGGCCAGATGTTCTGGCGGTGCCCTGCTTGCGAGGAGGGGGCGATGTAGGAGGTGTCCGGGTAATTGTTATCCTGGAGGTTCACTGCATGATGGCTTATACATGGTGTTAAGGCGAGAAGACTATTACAAAAGGGAGCGGAAAGCACGTAAAGTACTGTGGAAGGTAACGAGTAAAGGAAGGCAGAGGGTATAAAAAGGATAGGAGGATAACGGAGAGAAAGCATGCAGTTAGAGCCATCTATCACGGGGAAGCCCCGCCATAGTTGGCTTAAACAGTGCAGATGGCATGAAAGAAACATGCAAAAGTAATTTGAAGCAGTGAAAAAAGAGCTAGGCAAGAGGAGTTAGTTAGAATCAGGGATAACGGAAGAGGTAGGAGAGGGAGACGAAGAGAGGGAAAGAATCATAACGTGCTCGAGTTGCAGGAGCAGGGCCCGCGACTTTTTAGATGTTAACAGGGCCGGATAGGTGTCTGGCGATAGGGATGGGGTACGGACAGAGGCGTGCAATTGAGACACGATGCGTGCGGTGCGTGGACACGAAGTAAAATAATGTGTCTCGTCGGTGCAAATTACACCGCACGCACATTAGGAAGAAGCACACAGAATAAATCTGTGTAAGTACAATGGAAAGCGAAATTTAAGCGACCTGAGAAGAAGTCAGGCACTCGAACGGAAAACGGCAAATCTCACGCGGATGGTGTGACCAAGGATTGAACGGGGGTTCAATGGTGCTCGGATAAAATTTGTCCTGGCCATGATGGGTGACTTGGCAGTGGATAAACAGTGAAAACTCCGCACCCAACCTGTCCAGCTCCACAGTAAGTGGCGGACAGTTTGCCAGTATGGGCAGCGCCGAGGTTCTGGTGGTGTGGTAAGCGCCCGTCAACGCCACCTGAATCGAGCGCTGCACTGACAGCACTCGGGTGGTGAGGCGCGACGTTGGGAAAGCGGCCCACCAGACGGAGGACGCGTATGCAACCGCAGGCAACAGAACCAGCCTGTATAAACGCCGTATAATCACGGGATGTAGCGTGAGATGCATGCGAGTGAAATTGATCAATCGCGCGACCAATACCTCGGATTTAGTCTTGATATAATGAACATGGGCATGGAAATTCAGTTTGTCATCAAAGACCACCCGAGGAGTTTAATGTGGTCTTGGTGTTTTAGGAAGGCGCCGTCTAATCTAACAGATGGACGGCGCTTGGATGTGCCAATGTGCCCATTGTTTAAGAAGACGAAAAATGACTTTTGTTGACTAATTATGACCTTGTTTTGACGGGCCCAATTACAAACCAAGGTGAGTACAGATTATGCCAGAGCCTGCAGTTGCAAGCGCGACGATCCGGAAAGGAGTATGGTAGTGTCATCCGCATACGCCTGAGTGTGTATGCTCTGCGGGAGGTGGATGTCGAGCAGGGAGTAAATGACCAGATTCCAAAACAGGGGGCTAATCGGCGAGCCCTACGGACTGCTAATGGACGGACGGGCCGATACCTACGCCGCGTTCGCGCGAAACACCACCCTGCAACCAGTCAAGAATGACTTCAGCAGGGGGTAGAGGTTCGCAGGGCATTGGTGTTGGCGTAGGAAGAAGAGAACTGTGTCATGCACATGCTATCAAACGTTCCGGTGAAGTCGAAAGAGATTAAGACTGCCGGAGTCTTCGTCGCCTTTAGCGCGCACAGCCGCTGCTTCAGGACGTGCAGGGCCAGAGGGGCGCTGTGCGCATGCGTAAAGCCGAATTGGTGCGCGTGTGTGAGGTTACGAGAAGTTAAGAAATAATAAAGTCGGCAATTTAATAAGTGTTCCAAAACCTTGCCGAATATGGAGTTCATGACTATGGGTCAATAAGCGGAAGGTAGGTGAGGGGGACGGCCGGGTTTTGGAATAAAGATGACACGGACCTACCTTCCAAACACAGGGCAAGTGGCCCAATCGGAGGGCTGTGTTTAAAATGAGTAGAAAAAAGTGGGGATACAAAATCGGGCTGCCAGCGGCAAATAAAAGTAAAAAAGACAAGCAGGTGATTCAGTCCACTAAACGAGACTAACAGCAGCATTCTAAAAATACTTGAGCAGCCCGAAATTGTACTCGCAACAGAGATGCTCAGTTGTCTCTTCAATGGCATATAACAGCAGATTGCACCGCCTACTTCGGTTTTCCAGATCATCGACTTTGTACAGAAGAAAATCAATTATTTGTTTCCTGCGCTTCGAAGCATGTTTTACATTCTACCACAGCGCTGCTCAGCTCGTCAAAATTCGCCACGATAGACTCAAGCTTTGTCATTCAGCCATTTAAATTGACAAGTCAATGTACTTGCGGCTTGTTTTTGCTAATTAGCACATAACTTCTTTTTAATTTCGTCTTGTCGCTTCAAAAACAACAGCATAAGGCATCATGATGACCTAGATTTTGTTCAATGTCCCCGCATACCAGCAAGAGCAAACATAGACTGCAAGCCTACGTAACAAATAAACGAACAAATAAAGGCGAAGCATTGATAGCGATATCAATGCATTAGACAATTACATGAAGTAAGTTCGTAGTTTTATAGGCCGTATAAAATAAAATTGCAGTATACAATTGCTTACTAATTAAATTAACAAGTATGGCGTCATGTGCGGACAGGTCAACATAAACAGATCTCATTCGATGGCCGAGAAGACTCGCTTCGCCACCAACCATCTCAAACCGCACAGCCTTTGCATCCGCCGCAGATTACCTCCAAGAAAGGGCGTGCGGGCTGCGTAGGCGTTCATCCTTGCGGATAGTCATGCGCAGCCACGGCCGGGCTGGGAGACCCGCTGCCACCAGTAAGGGGTTCTGCGACTGCAGTGGAGGTAGACGACGCGACATGCGCATCAGCGTCCACCAGGAGCATCCAGGGTACACCCAGTAGCCCGAGTGTGGGACCACAGCCAGAGCACGCTACGCGTGACCTGCAGGCGCTGGGAGTTGGCTATAGCGCAGTTCAAGTCCGTCTTCATCGACAACGAATTCGGTCACAAGTGCGATATGTATGACCCGTTGTGGTTATAGAAATATTTCAAGCCAGCAACTGCAGCCGTGGCCCGATTTTTACAGGGGCCATTTCATTCAAAGTTGAACTCTGCCGCCACTGCTTGAACGCGTGTGTGCATCAACTGGTACCAACTATGAGCAGGAGCAACGGGTACTGGTAGCCTCCGTACCCTACCCATTTGCCCCAGCTATCTTTCCCCTTCCTATATTTCATTTCTATGTTTGTGTCCTCCTTTCTAAAGAGTAGGCAGGCGTTGTGCCCCTTCTGGTGGCAGTTGCCAGCCTTGCTCCTCGCTTTCTCTTTCCTGTGTATATCTTTACAAATCAAATAATAATAAATAATAATAATACCCCAGTTGGGGTCCGATGGCGGAGAGTCTTGTGTCTCCGCGGTTGCCTACATGCAGATAGGACGGTTGCAGCATGCGGGGCAGTACGGCATTGTGGGGCAACTGGTTAATGTTACAGTCGGCGTAAACAACATGGTGCCAACCTTGCTCCACCAATTATGCGACGATTATGCGATTAGCGGTCACTCCTCCTGAATTGAGTCACGAGCCAACACTGTACACGGTCCAACAAACGGGCCCACTGCGAATAGGGAGTAAGCACGATTGCGAGATTAGGCCGCAAGACCACCACTAGCTGTAACATAAGTTAAGCATTTAAGCTTTGTAATGCGTAAATAAATGTCATTTGTGCATTTGCTTACGTCATTTCTGTCCCATAGTGCCCATGCACTACCTGCAGTAAGCACAAGACGTTTCACGTACCGCACCACGGCTGTGTCCCCGACACAGCCTACCCAATTTTTGCATAAGTGCATAAGTTAGTAAGACCTGCTTCAAGAAGAGTGACCGTTTTAGTGACACAGCCATGGCTGCGCCGGTTGTATCATCTTCAAAAAATCAAACCCGTTTCTTAAAGAAATATGGTTGAACGCGAAGCTTTCGCCCATGCAAACTGAATCAAAGTTCAAAGCAAACGACCACGCAACGAACCCAAGAAGTGCGCAGTGCCCGATGCGATGCATCTGGGATTTGATTACTTGTGACCCGCGGCCTACCCGTGGTGACGGCCTGGAATGCATTGCGTGGCGCGCGTAATGCAATGCAGATAGATACAGTTCGTCTGGGTAGCGTGACGTTGCAGATCCCATTGTTCTTATCGGTACAACCGCGAATGTAAACTGTAGTGTTCTACGATTGTGGGCGCAGATGCGCAGATAGCTCCATTGTGTAAGTTGGCTTTCCTACAGTGCGTTTTTGGTGCTCACAGACGAATCAGTGAGGCATAGAAAGGTTCGCTTTAAAATGAGTGCTCGTCTGATGGCGGCCACTCACATGTCGAGCTGCCTGCTTTAATTTCCTGCGCTTCGATCATTGCACCAGTTAGTCCAATTAGTGGTATCGTCTTCGCTGGCGTTTCTTCCCAAGGGTATTGAAGACGTGCGTCACCTCTGACCATGCGGTTCGTGTTCGGTGCCGACACCTCGTCGTCGGCGGTCAGGCTCTGGCGCATTCGATCGTGAAGCAGCCCCGGCAAAAAACCCTTTCCCTGCCGAGGGATCCTGAAACACGCCGTACACAGCTTGCCTTAGGGCTGTTTTCTCCTTGATTAATGTATATCACGTAATAAAGCGTCGCATTCTGTTTTGTCACTGCCTGCTTCGTCCGTGCTCAGGCGTCCACCAACACTGCACTAATTAGCAGGTTTTGCTATCACGTAAAGGTATCATGTTCACTCCTGAGTCACGGACATTGTGGCACGCAGCTGCCGCGTTCAAAGTTTGCTGCTTTGTTCTTCAGTGCACATTCTTGCTCGCGCCACAGATCGCCACAAGTGCGCCCCCGGCAATTCGCTTAGCTGGGCTGTCGTTGTTAGGGGGATTTTTAGCATGGAAGACCCAGTGCCTCGCGGCCCCACAATAAAGGCGGGTCACAGCTGCGCACTGGAACAATGACCAACTTTCGAGTTTTGCGTTTGCGTTTCGCCCAAGTCCTAAAGCTGTGAAAATAGAGCGCCGATCCAAAGCCGAGGACCTCAGAGAACGTGGAAGTGCCCATCGAAGCGGCAGCCGCATCATTCGCTGAGAGCTCGCCGCCGTTCCCGCGTTATGCTTTCCGCTCACAACAAATGAGCGGTGCGAAACGCTTTAAATACATCGCATCTCACCTCAGTGAAACGGTCTTGCATTTTGCTTTTAAAGCGAATAGCTTTCTTCGGTTCTTGAGCCGTTTTAGTGGATGGTCGGTGGTCGGTCGATGTTCGGCGGTCAGACTCGGCAAGGAAAACATTCGTTCGCTCTCTTTCTGCGCATTTTTTTTTCCTCTTTACACACTACTTCAACCATTCAGTGCCGGCTGCTTGGTATTTGCGAATTATATTCATGCACACTTGTGAGTGCTCTCGGTGTTATGCGGTAAGATTTGGGGCTTCTATTTCTCGTATTTCTTTACTTTTCGTTTTGGTATTCTGTTTTGTTTATGCTCAGTGTTGCTTATGAAATATCAGCCTTTGGAATATTAGATACTAAAGTAGCCCATAGTGCCGCACATCATAAACAACATCTCTGTCTTGGGTTTCTAATACCCGTGCCACACGGGCAAAGTAATGTGCACTTTGAGCGAGTGCACTTCGCGGCTAGTGTCATTCGCAGGCTGCCACACGGGAACGCTTAGTGACACTCACTGCAGAGTACACTCGCCGGCGAGTGTGTTCGGCGAACTCACTTCGCGGCGGCAAAGTGTGTAGCCTCGTTAGCAATGCTTAGAAGATACATAAAGTGATATTGAAAGAAGAGTCAGGAGTAATTTTTAATAACATTGTTTTAAATTGCTAACGTTACAAGATAATAAAATGGTGCTACACCGCAAAAAAACTAAGAACAGCAAAAAAAAAAAAAAAACTACTCTTGCTCTCGGGCTGTTCACGACCACGCCCGATAATGACGATAATGACAGTTGTTTGGCGAATCGAGTCGTTTTGACTGTTGCTGTTCAAGTTTCCGTCGTTGCCGGCGCTTATAAAGGTGGATTGTAAATGTTGTTTTTAACAATAATAAACTGTTTTCGTGCACACATTTTTATATTAATAAACATATGCTTTCCCGTCTGACTCCCGGTCGCCATGGTCATCAGTTTGAAAGAACACTTTTCTTTCTCGTGTAGCAGCACACCGCCAAAGTGACACTCAGCGCGCTGAAGTGCACTCGCTCAAAGTGCACTTTACTTTACCCGTGTGGCACGGGTATAAGGGCCAAACGCGTCTTCGCTCGTCTTGCACACAAGCACCGCGATCGTTTTCTCCTGTATCGCCATTGTCCTTTTTCTACTCTCCTTTTCTCCTTAAATTGCTGCTGAAATACCGAGCACCTGGCCAGATCCTGGCTCATCAAGCCAATCACTCACCTATCACAGCAATACGAGCTCTCTCTCTCTCTCACGCCAGCATGCAGTTCTGAGGCGCAAAAATGCCCAGTTTCGACCGTCAGTCAGGAGGCGCCCCACCAACGGTGACGGACCGCGCCAGCGATGAGAGGTATCGACGGCCCAACGGGAACGACAAACGGATAATGCTTCCGTGCGCGTCCGAGGTGCAGGCTAACACGCAGTCGCGGCTTGCACTGGAGCCCGGGATGGCGCCACTCCGTCATCCGCCAAACCGAGGCATTACGCGACGTAAAGTGAGCTTTCTTCGCGTCTCTTCTCGGCTCAATCAAAAAGCAAAGAAGACACAGCGAGAATTGTCATTTCCATTACGATGTGGCGCCACTGTGGTTCTACATCACCGCGTTTACTATTACAGCGTCCGTTATCTGGTTAACAGTGCGAATGGCAATGTTGAGGTAAGCAGCGTGGAAAAAAAAAATAACGTGTCATTCGCGCTGCTATCTTCAAGAATAGAATGCCAGTGCGCCCAGCAAACCATCCTTCTAGTGAATAAGCAATAGGAATGTTAAGACCACGCAGCGATATAAACGAGATGCTTGATTTCTCAGCGTATCGGTTAATATTATCTTCGCTTGCTTATTTGATCTTCCGTTTATTGTACAGGCTGAACACAAGCATCGCATCGCAGAGGGCAGGCAAAGTTGCATAACACAATGATTCCTTTATAAAACAAAATGAAAAGGACAATTGCCCCTCTAATATACAGGGTGTTTCACTTAATTCGGGCCAAACATTAAAAATATGCAAACGCTACGTAGCTAGACAGAACCAAGGCAATGCTGTTTGCCGTAGCTTGGAGATACTCAGATTATTTTTTGCATTCCGCCTAATTATATCATTAGTCTTATTCAATGAATTAATAAACTTCTCAATTATTATAATTAGGTGAAATGTGTCAATGAGAAAATTGTAGAGCAACATGAAAAACTCGATACATACAGCTTTCTGTTGCTCAATACGTGCAACATAAGCGTGTTTTTCCAAGCGTGAAAGAAGCCCGCGAATACATGCAAAATTGTCGCGCGACTGGCCGCTGGAGGCACTTTGCGTGTATTCGCGGGAATCTTTCACGCTCGGAAAAACACTTTTATGTAGCACGTACTGAGCAACAGAAAGCTGTATCGGTAGTTTTTGAAGTTGTTCAGCAATTTTCTCATTGACGCTTTTCATCTAATTATAATATTTGAGAAGCTCATACATTAATTAAGACTAATTACGTAATTAGGCAGAATGTAAAAAATAATCTCAGTATCTCCAAGTGACGGCAAACAACATTACCTTGGTTCTGTCCCGCTACGTGGCATGTGCATATTTTTAAACTTTGACCCAAGTTAAAATGAAACACCCTGTATACTTCCAAGACATTATTAAGTAGATGAACTTATGCGGTCCCCTGGTGATCTCTTTAAGATCCCGTACGGCTTCTTTAAGGCGGATTTGTGTTCAGAAAGGAACGACCATCACTATATAGTAACGAGATTATTATGACTATACAAAGGGGAAACGGGCAGGATTGAGTTAAAATGGAGCTGACATTCGCTACAGCGTGCAGTGTGTTTGTTTTTTTCGCTTCCCTTTCGGCTTCGTTTCCTCTGTTAAGCATTGCTGCCGGGCTGGAGTCGGAATTCGGAGGAGTCAAGTTTGTCACTCGGTGAATATACACAATCAAAGATGTGCGTGTGTGCACGTGAGGAAAAAAATGAATTACTGTACGTACGACTTGGCGCGAAATTAGTTCGTTCCCTGTTCTGAATCGGACTCTGATCGCATAACTTTTATGTGGCTTGCGTGTCGGGCAAATTGCCCCATTTCCTGGGTGTAGACAAGATAGCACCTATGCTAATTTCATTTCGCCAGTTCGACCGTAAGAATTCCTGCGTGTATTTCCTCTTCGCGATTTATTCCTGCGTCAATCAGTGCCAGTATGCATACTTGTTCCGGGACAGACCAGAGGCAGAACGGTCCAGTCAGCACTGTAGGCTGCATTCCAGCCTGTCGGGATTATGGAAGGGGTAATATACAGCGTCAACATGACAGCGGCGCCACAGTGATAAAAGCGAGAGTGGACCCGCATAAATCGATACATACGCTGACGTTCAATCACCGGCGGCATGCAGCAGGAGTGGCCTATAGACACTGGATTCTGCAGCGCCTTTATCCGAACGCAGCCACATTACTGACGCCCTCGATTTCCGCATAGACCTTGTTCTCTCAATTACACGTATCTTCCGTTAATCCTACGGCACGGGCGCGGCCGGAACTCCGCATCTGTAACCGAGGTTCATCCTTTCTGTTGTCTCCGTTGTGGCTGCATCAGAGGGCGGCGAGGAAGCACAAACGTCGGTTTATTAATGCTGCTCACTTAGAAGCGATGTAGTACAGCGATGTAGTACAGCGAAATACGGTTCCTTTGCATGGATAGTAACTTTTATCACGTCCGGTTCTAAATTCATACTTCGCCTCGTTAGATGTCCATAGGACGTCCGGGCTCAGTAGATACCTCCCACTGAACCTTCGCGCATAACTTTGATTCCCTCTTCGAGTGCTCTGATGCGCAGATATATTATATATAGCGCTTGCCATAGCAGCCCGGTGTGAAGCAGCTCAAATGGCCGCCCCATATTCTTCCCTTTCATTTTTGCGTTCGTTTTGCGCTGTCGGGCGCAGTTCCAGTGCGCACTTCCGAATTAAATACTTTACTTCCCGTTGAGAAAGAAGCCGGCGAGGCCACACGGAAAGCTCGGGGCGAACTCGTGCTCGCAGGTCGCCTCGTCGACGGCATCGTCTGCAGGCGCGCGCCAAGCGCGTGGCCGAAGACAGTGCGGCGCTCGCGGGGCCTGTAGATGCACGCAGGTGCAAGACACGTCCTGTTGGCCGCAGCTGCTTCGCGGCGCTTCGAGAACGGCAGTAAATTTGCATTCCCTCCATGGCCGCGCCTACAGGTGCGTGCCCTAGAAAATTCACAGAATTAGCGCCTGCGCGCGCGTGTGCGCCCCGCTATGCGCGATTAGCCGACGCTGCGTTCCCGCAGCAACCGTGCATGAGGCTGGTTTCCGGGCCTCGGCGAGCGCACGTAGTACACGGACGGCGCTGTAAGCATCGATCTATTTGTAAGCGACGGCGACAAGCGCCCGCCTGAGAGTCGGACGCTTTCCGCTGCTCAGCTTCGCTCGATTTCCCAGTTTTGTCAAGCTGCTCAAGAAAAATAATCTGCACTAGCGTACTAAGAAAATGGCAGCATTATGACGCGGCGCGCTGGAATTGAGAAGTGCGTGCAGAAGTCATGGTTTCTGCGAGTGGATTTACACGGCTTCCATATGCACGAATTTTATTATTACTAGTTTAGTTTATTCTACCCCTCGTACCTTATAGCCCAATATTTCTTTTTTTTTTCAGAGTTGTTGATTTCTCGGGCGAGTGGACAACGCTCGCTCGCTCGCTCGCTCGCTCGCTCGCTCACTCACTCACTCACTCACTCACTCACTCACTCACTCACTCACTCACTCACTCACTCACTCACTCACTCACTCACTCACTCACTCACTCACTCACTCACTCACTCACTCACTCACTCACTCACTCACTCACTCACTCACTCACTCACTCACTCACTTTCAGTTTGTATCACTCTCGAGAAACGCCTTGTCCCTCAAGTAAAGCGTACGAAGTACCTTGCTCAATCTGAATACCCACGGAACATGTCACGCCGCTGATTGTTTAATCTAACTGTCGTATACAAGCACGTGATCATGCTCTACAACTTCTACTACACCTTTCGTGCTGCAATAAAACCTTACTGTGCCGCCTTTGGTTAGGGGCGGGTTTTACGACAGCTTACTCATTCCTGAGTAACTGGCAAACACACCTATCCGTCTCGTGTAGCTGTAAAGAGGATTGTGTTTCTACCCTTTTGTCGCGCGGGCCCTTCTTCGTACTGTGTTATTTCAGCTTGACTCATGCTTCGCAGGCTCAGAAAGCAACACGGGCATTGCTGCAGTTTCTGAAATCGACTAGCCCCACTGGCATTTTTGTCAATCTGATGCACGTAGTGCTTGCTCTCTTTCTCCCTTCTTTCTGTTTATCCCCTTTTACGCATTTCCTCCTCTTTATAGGGTAGAAAACCGGATGCTTGTCTGGTTGGCTCTCGTGCATTTCCTTTTCTCTCTCTCTCTCTCTCCCTCTTTCACTCAGGCTGAGGGCGATATAGTAACAAAGTGAGAAGTGAGTTAATGATAATAGAAAAAGATGGGAAAGTTGAGGGAATAAGGAGTGGCTTAGTTGTAAGCACAATGGGCCGCGTGCAAGCAGTTATTAGCAAAATCTTAATGAACGTGCGGTGGACCGATAAGAGCTGCTGCATTCACTTTCAACGAATACACACTCACAAATGAGGACAAGAGAGAGAGAGAGAGAGATGTCCGTGGAAAGAGCGGCTTGTCTCGACAAGCTGTTGCCCGCCAGCCAAAGTGGTTTCATTAATTTTATCTCGGAGTCGAACGATGGCGTACGCGAACTTCTGGCGCCTTTTGTTCGTCTCGCTTCTCTCGAGGAAAAAAAAAAAAAGCCCCACGGTTCTGCTGACCGCCGCTGCGTCGTCGTGTGACTTAGTTCCACCGATGGTACTTATATCTGCATTTGTGCATAACGTTGGTCTTCTGCCTGTCAGTGGACGTGTTTTTTTTTTCCTTATCTTTTTACTGTGGAAGCGATCGAGACTGGGTTTGCTGTGTCCGTCCTTTGCGTTGCATCGTCATCGTGTTCAGGCCACCTTCTCAACCTGCACTTCGCTCTCTTCAAGAAAAGCAAGAGTTTAACCACTTATAACGAACGAGAGAAAGCGGAGTGAGTTGGTAAGGATTAATGGTTTGAAAGGTTAGTAGTAGTTCAACTACCACCGCCACTGAGGACTGAACTCATGCCCCAGTGGTAATATGCGGTTGGGGCGTGGGGAGGGGGAGGCGAGCACAACTATAAGCACTCAGGTAGCGCGCAACGTTGGCGCCTGGAAAATTGTGCGGGGTTTTGTGCGCCGTGCAAGCTCTATGAGTATATTTCGTGACGTCTGTGCGTATACTTTTGAGGGCACAGCAAGCAATACCGTAAAGGACAGAAGACGACTCTGCGCATTGCAAAGAAGTTGCTTTATTGCGACAGCAATTATACGGACGCTCGAGGCACGATTGAGCCGTCGCCCTCTCCGTTGGCGCTGTCTTGCTGCCATGGTATCGACGCGCATGTGCGGTCGGCGCGCGGTGGTGTAGAAGCTCTCCATAGACGCGCAGTGCGTTTGGCTGCAAAAGCGATGAAGCCATGGAGGAAGGAAACCCATGAGAGGCCCCGCACAGCATGGACATATTGGAGAAAGTGTGGCAGAAGTCACGTGCTGTTTTTCGCAAAGGAGCACTGGGACAGGTACCCCAAACGCATACGTTGCCATAACAACCGCGCTCCTGAAACCCTCGCTGCTGCTCTCGGCCTCTGAAAAGTGAGATAAGATTTTTCTGCCGGTCTCGTTCTCGCAGCACCTTTTGTTCGCGAGAAAAGCTGACTTTGGAGTGTGCTGTTTAGGCTTCAAAGTTGTGTTTTGGGTCTGTGAGTGTCAGCCTGCAACAGATACACTCAAGCAATCATGGCGCGGGTCATCGTCGTCTTCTTCAACGTGCCACAGAAAAACACGGAGCGCATCTGCTTCGCTAAAACTGCTATGAAAGTGTCGTAGGGTTTGTTGTGACGCGCGTCGGCAGCACATACTTCCGGCGGCTGGTAACAATGCAAGTTCAAAGCTCGCGCCCCGCTCGCGCCTATCTGATCCGGTGAGCCGATTGGAGGTTCAAAGGGAGATGGCACACCAACATGGCAGCACTTCTGGCTTCAAAAACGTGACGTCAGGGCCTCTCCTGTTTTGTTTCTTTCCTCCATGGATGAAGCCGAGTGGACACGCTGCGATCTATCGGCTTTGCCGGAGGCCGGACAGCGTCCTGTCTTCTGCTGCTGGCACGAGTGCTGTTCGCAGACAGACAGACAGACAGACAGACAGACAGACAGACAGACAGACAGACAGACAGACAGACAGACAGACAGACAGACAGACAGACAGACAGACAGACAGACAGACAGACAGACAGACAGACAGACAGACAGACAGACAGACAGACAGACAGACAGACAGACAGACAGACAGACAGACAGACAGACAGACGCAGACGCAGACGCAGACGCAGACGCAGACGCAGACGCAGACGCAGACGCAGACGCAGACGCAGACGCAGACGCACACGCAGACGCACACGCACACGCACACGCACACGCACACGCACACAGACAAGACAGACAAGACAGACAAGACAGACAAGACAGACAAGACGGACGGAGGACGGACGGACGGAGAACTTTTATTCAGGTCCTGAGGAACTGCGTTTGGACGCCCCTTTTCAGGGGGAGTCGGTCGCGGGCCGCTCCCACGCAGGGACCAGAAGACCGTGGCCCTCCACCCTCTCGCAGGCCCTCTGGACAGCCCGAAGTTGAACCAAGAGGTCGCCGCTTTTAAGGGCTTCCTCCCAGACCTCTTCGTTGTTGAACTCTGTGTCACGTAACGCAGGAAATTGCCAGAGCATGTGAGCTAATGAGCAGTACGCCTCTCCGCAGTCCGGACATTGCGGTTTGATGTTGGGCGAGAAGTAACTAAATCTGCCCCTCGAAGGGAAAGACCCCGTTTGGAGCATCCTAAAGGCCGACGACTGAGTCTAGGGTGAGGAGGTGGAAAAGCCCTCCGAGAAAGATGATGATGAGTCAAGATCTCGTGAAAAGTGAGGAGCGAGTCCCTGTACCTCCCGGCATCCCCGCCTTGGAATCCGCCGGCACCGCCGCGGTGAGCGAAACCTCGCGCACGGTCATGGGCAAATTCATTGGCGTTGGAACATCGGGATGTACGTTGGCCCCCATATGGGCCGGGAACCATTTTATAGTGTGAAACCCGGCAGCCCCCTCGCTGCCGAGGATGGCCGCTGCTTCCCGCGAGATCGAGCCCGAAGCGAAAGCCGTAGCTGCGGACCGCGAGTCCGTGAATATATTTGGACGCGACGGGTCCTTCATTGCTTTGGCGATGGCCATTTGCTCAGCCGCCGTTGCCGAAACATTTCGAACCGAGGCAGAACATAGGAGTTTGCCAGTATGGTCGACAGACACAACTGCGAAGCAATCGGAACGCTCGTACTGGGCTGCATCGACAAAGGCTGCAAGATCCCGACTATCTGCAACCGATTTTAATAAAGAACGGGCCCGAGCTATGCGGCGCCCTACATTGTATTGCGGGTGGACATTTCTTGGAAGTGGAGCTACCGTAAACGTACCTCTGATTGAGGACGGTAGAGTCACTTTACGCTTGTTAATCTCCGTAAGATCGCAGCCTATGGATTCCAGGATGCGCCTACCAGCCCGCGAGGACGATAGACGCACCACCTGAGACATCTGCCGGGCCTCGATCACCTCCGAGAGAGAGTTATGCATGCCTAATTGTATGAGCTTCTCGGCGCTGGTGGTGATAGGCAAGCCTAGAACTCGCTTTATACTTTTGCGCATTAGTGCATGGATTTTTGCCTTTTCTCTTTTGGACCAGTGCAGCGCCGAAGCGACGTAATTAATGTGGCTCATGAGAAACGCATGGTAGTGCCGTAGGAGATTGCTCTCGCTCAGTCCTCCCCTGCAGTTCGAGACCCTGAGTATGAGCCTAAGCATGTTCTCCGTCTTGGAGGTGATGCGGACTATAGTCTGTGAGTTGCCCCCCTTGGACTCCAGCAGGAGTCCGAGGATCCTGATGGAGTCTACCCTGCTGATCATCAGCCCATCCCGTGTGTATAGAGCTATGGGAATCTGCTCTAAAGGAGTGAAGTTCCTCACCCATTGTCGGGTGGGTCTGTACAGTAATAACTCGGACTTAGCCGGTGACAGGCTTAGGCCCGAACCGACTAGAAAGTTCTCCGTGATGTCTAGTGCCTGTTGAAGCGCCTGCTCTACCCCGGCATCGGACCTTCCCATGCACCACACGGTGATATCGTCCGCGTAGAGCATGGTTAGTCCCGCGCACCATGGCGAGTCGCTCCCAGAGGCCCTTCATGGCAATATTGACGAGTAGAGGAGATATGACTGCCCCCTGCGGGGTGCCTCTCGCTCCCAAGGTAAATTTCTCGGATTTGACTTGACCGATCTTGATGGTAGCCCTGCGATCCCTGCGAAAGGAGCTAACGTACGCGTGGAAACGTTGTCCCAGCCCCATATCCGAGACCGCCTCAAGCACAAACTTGTGCGAGATATTGTCAAAAGCTTTGGCCAGGTCTAGAGCTAGTATGCCTCTAGTATCTCTGGTGTAGTTGTCAATAATTTGTCTCTTGATAAGGAGCATGACATCCTGTGTGGATAGTGCAGGTCTAAATCCCACCATATTGTGTGGAAATAGCTCTTTGCACTCTATGTACCGGGATACCCGATTGTGAATCGCATGTTCAGCCACCTTGCCCACGCAGGACGTCAGCGAGATGGGCCGCATGTTCTCCGGCTCTAGAGGTTTACCTGGCATTGGGATGAGCACAACCGAGGCCGTCTTCCAGGACTCGGGGACCAGCCCCGTTTCCCAGATTTTATTGACTTCCTCAGTGAGCTTCTCGATGGATTTGCCGTCCAAGTTACGTAAGAGCTTATTTGAGATCCCATCCGGGCCCGGTGCAGAGCGCCCGTTGAGCTAATGGAGGACCTCCAGAATTTCGGGTTCAGTGAAAGGTGCGTCCAGCTCCTCAACCAGTCCCCCCCGGTAACGAGGATAGTCCGCGTCCCCAGATAGGCCCAGCGGAAGATATCTGTCTGCTAACCCCTGCAGGAGGGCCTTTTCGGACACCCCCTTCGCCTTTTGGCTATGAACGATTCTGTCAATAGCCAATCTCTGATTACCCTTGGACTGCGACTCATCAAGTAATTGTTTGAGGAGGTTCCACTTGCCTCCCACTCTCATCTGTCCGTCAACCGAAGAACATACTTCGTTCCACTGCTGTTTCGACAGTTCAATAGAGTAGGCTTCAATCTCGCGATTCAGCTCTGCAATTTTCTTTCGAAGCCTGCGATTTAATCTTTGCGTCCTCCATCGGGCTAGGATGGAATTATTGGCCTCTAAGAGGTGCGCGAGACGCGCGTCCATCCGATCAACCCTCAGGTCCATTTTGACAATCTTGGTCGCAGCATTAGCATCCTCCTTGAGCCTTGCAAAGAGGCTGTCTAAGCTGTCATATTCATCCTAGTCCTCCTTTCGCAATTTCTGAAAGGCATCCCAGTCCGTCACTTTAAATTCTCTGAGGGGAGCTGAATTGACTGCTAGGGTAATAGCCAATATGAAGTGGTCGCTACCTAGGTTCTCTTGTAAATTTTGCCACCCTGCCCCTGGGACGTTCTTGACGAACGCCAAGTCCGCAGTCGTGTCTCGGGCCACCGACGTGCCAGTTCTCGTCGGGTATTGCGGATCCGTAATAAGTTCCAGCGAACAGTCCGATACCGCCTTTAGGAGATTGTTACCCTTGGGGGATTGCCTATGGTAGCCCCAAGCGTCGTGTGGAGCATTAAAGTCTCCTGCTACCACGATGGGGGCTCCCTTGGCTAGAGCCACCGCTTTTGCCATGATAGAAGCGAACGCCTGCCGGTTGTCCGACGGCGAGCTGTAGACATTCAGGATGAAAACGCTGTTTTTGAGCCAGCTGTTGGGGATGATTTCGACCATAATCACCTCCGCCCTGGTTTTGCCCAGTTGTAATATGTGTGCTGTTCGCACACACATTAGCATTCCTGCCGAGCGGCTGCGTTCAAATTACACCGTGGTGCATACACTGGTCTGAGCGGAATGAAAGGTAAGCGTCAAGGCAAATTGTGTCTTCGCTGTCAAAGCCCGCGTATGCCTTCCAGCAGATTTGAGCACAGAAGGCCTTCAGTTCAACCACATTGATCATTCTGTTTAAGAGTAGTAAAAGCTTTGAACTATAGCATACATATACTTAGGATTAAGTGAGCGTTTTATATTTAAATAAGTATCCATCTCTTCTCTCTCTTCCTGGGCAAAAAAATTAATAATTAAAAAATCGCAACGCTGAGATAGATATATCCCAACTTCTACTAATTACATTTTGAATTGTGTCCTATTGGGTGCGTCTAGCAATTGCATATTTGAAGCCGAGTAGTATAACGAATATATCTGAGAAATTTTGAATCTTGCTCAGTTTCGAGATGACCTTTCCCGAAATATGCTGCGAATTTTAATGGCACTTTGGTTACTAGTTTCCTGAAAGTCAGCTTCCTCGTCCACTGCGGGACGAAATGAACTGGAACGCCAATGCATTCCTTAGATTTGGTGGTCAGTGGTGCTGGTGTCAGTATTTGATCTGCTAAGTAGGTCTGGCTTCATTATAAACAGACTTAAATTTTGCTATTGCAGCGCATGCCGTAAAGTGACAAGTTCAAGAAATATGTTTAGCAAAAGCTTCGTAATTAACTGTGATAACATTACGATGCGTCGCATAGGGAATATCCGCTTTTTCCAGCTGCCTGCCTGAAAAAGTGGAACTACGCTTATCACAGGCAATTCTATTGAAAAATCTTCTCGAAAGAAAGATAGCGCTGTACAGAAAAATTGTAAATCATTACTTTTCGCCAGCTTTTTGTCGTGGCGATTGCGCCCGAAGTGCAAGCCACGTTTATCACTTACGTAACTTTGCCAATATCGCGAGCCTTTAATCTGCGGCTAGTTCTATGACTGGGTAAAGGAGGAGAAGTGCTGCCAGGTGTCAGGTGCCAGACACCAGGTAGTTCTCGACTGATGTTTCACATACCATATGCCCCACATTCTATTTCGGGAAACATGGGGCCAAATTCAAGAACGTTTTCCATCGTAAGAGCATCTTGCCATTGGCCGTCCGCCGCCGCTGTTATATCCAACATCAGGACTGGCTGGCCCCTGCTCGTAAGAACAGTTATATCGTAAGAAGTTTTTTGTCAGTACTGACCACTATTTTTAATCTAACTTTAAGGGGAAAATAGTAAAGTGATTTCTCTTTGTTAAAAAAAAAAAGAATACGAAAGAGAGACTGCCCGCCGGGCCCCTATATTGCGTTGTCGATAAGATTGCGTTGTCGCTCTATACTTTGTGCCTTAACTAAATAAAAAATAATTATAGTGTCTGCTAGAATTCACTACTCCAACGAAACAAAAGGTAAAATGACGTATGTCGGCGTCAGTTATTATTTTTTGTAAGACAGTGAAACTGTTAGTGCGACTATATAAGTGCTCGAAAGCTCTATACGCAAGTTTTTCACTTGCTGTGGGAGAACTAAATGTTGCACTGAGTTTAAATTTGGAGGTAATGAAGAGAAAAGGTTGGGGATGATGTGCTCAGGGAGGGGGGGGGGGGGGGGGGGGAGGAGTAGTAGGGGAGCTTCAATACATCGCTTAATAACGGGCTTGGGCGAAATTTACTAAATACTCGTTTTCTCTCTCTTTAGCAGCGTGAAAGGAAGGGCGTATAATGCTTGTCTGGTGACCCATGAAAACTAATTATGGCAGTCAGTTTCCGTTTGGAAGGTATGGACGTATAGTTATGATGATATGCGGGCAAAGTTTAAAGTGTGTGGGATCGAAAAAAAAAAAAAAAAAAGGTTACCAGTACAAGCGCTCGAGAGCTACAGCTTCGCTGGAAATTGGATTGTGATTCTGGAAGCTTGCACAAGTTTGCTATGTTTTTTTTTTTTCTCACTGCCTTCTTTGACGATACTGGTATACGAAATGTCCTATTTAGAATGTCCCTCTTTTTACACCACGTAGCTGGTTGATTCAACTTATAGTTTTTGTTCTCTCTATGTGCTTTCGTACGTGCCCAATCTTATGCATAATATAACAGCTCTTCTCAAGTTAGCCTAAAGTTGACAGTCAACTCTCGTGTCGTCCTCTCTTCTTGTGCCTG
>NC_051154.1:96125627-96280627 GCF_013339745.2 Dermacentor silvarum | reverse complement strand
CGTCACTATCTGCCTGATGCTATAGGAGAAAATGGGTTAGTGAATGGCAGCAAATTTCTCAACGCTTGCAAAAACATGTGGTGGCCTGCTTTCTTGCCTACGTATGCAGCTACACGCATTCGTATACACATACTCACTGCACAATTTGGCATACAAGAAATGTGCACTCTCCTGCCCCGCTGCTTCAATTGTAGGCCGGTGATTCCAGCATGAAAATAAGCCCAATGACGCACAATCTTTTCTCGATATACTACATCTCCTTGGTTTAAAGAAATAAACATTATTATACCAGTAATTCCCGGGAGCGTCGTCAAAGACTAAGCGGCAGGTGATGGGTGACGCAAATAAACAAACAAACAAGCAAAGAAATTAGATTAGATTATGGGGTTTACGTGCCAAAACCACGATGTGATTATGAGGCACGCCGTAGTGGGGGACTCCGGAAATTTGGACCACTTTGGTTTCTTTAACGTGCACCTAAATCTAAGTACACGGGTGTTTTCGCATTTCGCCCCCATCGAAATGCGGCCGCCGGGGCCGGGATTCGATCCTGCGGCCTTGTGCTCAGCAGCCCAACACCATAGCCACTGAGGAACCACGGCGGGTAGCAAACAAACAAACAAACAAACAAACAAACAAACAAACAAACAAACAAACAAACAAACAAACAAACAAACAAACAAACAAACAAACAAACAAACAAACAAACAAGCGGACAAGCAAACGAAGAGGAATAAATGACGTTTTCACACCATTCTTACACCATACCTTGTATGGTCATTTTGATGAGTCGCAGGTCATCTCATAGCTTTATAAATATGGGCCTGGACAAAGCATCTAGCTACCTTCAGAATGCACCATCGCTGACTTCATGGCCGCAAACAACTGGGCATCGAATCCGTGACTTTGTTCTCAGGACCTAGAATTAGCTCAGGCAATGTGACACAAGTCCAAAGATGACTAACAGGTTGCCGCAGCGTACTGGATAAGCGCAATACACACTTCCAAGCATCGGGATAAGTCAGCGATGGTGCAGAAATAGATGATCATTCGACGGCACGTAATATGCCAAGCAGATATGAAGGCGAGACATTATCGCCACAGTGCAGAGTGTGTGTCTCCTCCTATAGCCCGGCCGTGGCTGCGCATGGCTGTTCGCACGCTTGAGCGCATGCGCGGCCCTCGTGCCGTATGTTGAAGGTTATCTACGGCGGGTGCCAGGGTTGGCTGGTGGCTTCATGCGCGTTGTCTTTCCGCGCGCACAGTGTTGGAGGTCGCATAAATTGAGTTTCGGAGATGCGGCACAGTCGAAATGCTGAAGTCAGCAGCAGCATGAAGCGTTTCGCACCCGGCTGTCACCTCTTTTTATCCTGCAAGCGTTGTGACGACAGCGAGTGCTCGCGGTTATCGAGGGAGATCGGCTGATGTGTAGAGGCTGCTATCTACTGACATTTTCTCCGACAAATGTTTCAGGTTTATTATTCAACCCACGACGATTCTGCCTGCATACACATAGAAATATGCCTTTTCACTGTAGCTCCCACATGCTCCCACTATTCGGTTTCTTCGATGTAAAAACTGTGGGGCAATTGTTGGGACACCCGGCTCGTAAATTAAAATATATCGATGTCTTCGTTCGACTACTAGGAGATAACGAGAGTCTCTTTAATCAAAGCTGGAGAGGTTTGCCTGGGGCCACGCCTAGCCTATGCTACTTGAGGTGGATGCTGTGATAAATGAAATGATACACACCGAACACACGACACTTAAAACACACATAACACACCATACAGAAGTGCCTCGTTGAGATCACGGCGGTGAACTCATTTAACAAATTCGTGAATATGTTGGTCAAGTAATTGACTATCTGTCAAAATTTACTAAATCCTGAATATGACGATTTGAAACTTATTATGAAGGGCTTATTTTTCGAACCCCTCCCGGTGGCAAAGGTGTGGTCCGAGGCATTTTTATTTAATAATCTTTTTGATGGTAAACAAGAAGACGTCCTCAGCGAATACCGCGTTAATTATCGTATAAATGCACACCACCATTAAAAAGTAAGAGCAGATTTTCGTGTCATTACACTTGTGATGACAATTGGAATAGTTGTCCTGTCAAGTGCCTTTACTGTGATGGCAGAAGCTTTGGAATGTTATCACATCGAAGCAGGCAAGAAATCTAGGCACCGTAATAGACTTTATGCGAGTACCACCTCCATGACCGTAGTGATCGTGATCAGTCCGTGACAGAGATCTCGGTGATGTACTGTTCCAGTGGGCAGGCATTGAGTGATCGATTCTTGGTAACAGTGGGGGTGTCACCAGTTTCGCACAGTAATCGTGGAGGGCGTTGGAGAACAGCGCAAGAGCACCACATCATCACCATAATCATAATCGTGCCCAACAATAAGCATTCTTTCCTCATTTTTCCCTTTCCCTGTCACCTCCTTATTTATTTCACCTTCTGCTGTAGGCTCCTCTGCTGCACTACGCATATTATTTAGTACACCTCGGCAACCGGTAGCACGTTTCAACCATATCCTGAGCACGGCTATAGTCTAGACCTTCTGATCATGCGATTCACGTGTACAGGAAGGCCAGAAGATCATGTCAAAATTAATATTTAAATGCGAGCACTCCTGTGGACTTCTAAATACCTTTCATCACACTGCGTTATAAACAACAGCATTCAATGAAATATGCTACGAGTTAGAGCAAAGAGCGGGCGAGTTCTTACCGTAACATAACACCATACTTAGACGCACTTGATATCGGGCAAAAGACTGGAAAATGGTCATTCGAGGACGTGCACCTGCGCACCCTCGTACAGGCAATGGGAGCTCTCGGTATCCGAAGTAAAGGAGAAAGATCAAAAAGGACCAACTTGATGGTGCAATGAGGCGCCCCGTATATAGAAGAGCTAGAATTACGTGCAAAGCACAGACGCGCACTTTCACGTACACGTAGTTCAGTGCAGGGGCTCTTCAAGACGCCCATTATCCTACCCTTCTCCTGTAAAAAGCCATTTGTGCATGGCACTCTTGCATGCGAGATGTTTCTATGCGCCCCCCCCCCCCCCCCCTCTTCGCCTTTTCACTGGGCAGTAGGTAAATAAATAAACACCTTCACTCAGTCCCTCGCGAGTTGCGGAGCTGTTCAATTATCGAGCCGCTGCGGCCGAAAGTGGCCAAGGCAAGCACGCACTGCATGCCTCTTTTGTCTTCTCTTCCTTTATTGCGGCCTTTTATTGTCCGCCGTTTTATTATTCGCTCCTCTTTCATCGTTATTTTGCCCCGCAGATATTGTTATCCACATCGTCCAGCAGCCTGTATGTGTCGCGAAACGCTCCGTGCAGGGACATCTATTAGCGGTCGCCGTGTCCTGCCTGCTTGCGCTTCACCGCGCTATCTGCGCCTTTCTTTCTTTCTTTTTTACGTATTTCTTCCCTTCTTTCGAGGCGAGTATTGACCAGTGGCAGCCTGCCCTTGGTGCTCTACGCCGAGTACGTGACTTGCAGCTCAGTGGCGTCGAGTAAATGGCGCTCTTGTCAAACAGCGCATGCGAACAAGCGATGCGATGGCCCCTGCCACGGGGGGAGAGGCACCGCCAAGGCACTCGAGGTGACGCAAACAGAAAAGAGGGCAAACTCGCGTAAGGGGTGCAATAGCGCAGTCCGGGAACGTAAAACAAACCAAGGGTTTGGTGGTGGCGTTTGTTCGTGCAGTGAAAAAATCTCACCCGTGTGGAATTGCACTTGACCAGCATGACACAGTACGACCAGTATTCATATCGGTACCCACAGTGACTGCAGGTCTTGCAGTAAATGAACTGCGCAGAGAGCCTGAAATGGATGCCTGCAATAGTAAGAAATAAAGAAGGAAAGAAAAAATAAAGAAAGAAAGAAAGAAAGAAAGAAAGAAAGAAAGAAAGAAAGAAAGAAGAAAGAAAGAAAGAAAGAAAGAAAGAAAGAAAGAAGTGTACTACGACAAAGTACAAGGCAGAGAAGTAGAAAAATGCGGCGTTAAAGCGAAGCCTAGCTAAGCTTTCTTTGCTAATTATCCAGGTTTCTCTTGGATACGTGGGAAAACCTGCTGGGTGCTGTGTGGTGGGTGCTGTTGTCTCGGTCGTTATCTCGACGTGCATATTTGGGGAATGAGACATGGGTCGCTCAGGAGCGAGTCAGATCTTTTCAGTCGCTCTTTTTAAAGAACGAGTGAGCCATGGTTCAGTAAAAGTGAGCGGCGGTTCTTTTAGAGAGGAAGCCGTGCCGGGTCGTTCCGTCTGAGCCGGCTCTTCTGGGTGCGACTTCGGCAGTTCTCGGTCTTTCTCCGCGTTCTACTATTCGATCACGTTCGTTCGAGTTCCGGTCAGCTCGGCTCTGACTCGGCTGCCGGTCAGGTTTTGTACTCTGCCATCGCTCTCCCCCCGCTCCACTCCGCTAGAGTGTAGCTCCACTCAGCTCATTGGCTCACGGCTCACAGGGGCGAGATCGCGTAAGCATCTCGCTTTCCGAACATTCGCTTGCACTTTTCTTGCACGCTCGTGTTTCGCCAGCACCGCAATTTCGTCAGTGGTCGTCAGCACGGCGAGGCAGGAGTGAACGCCGCATACTCATTGGCATATCGGTTACAGTACCAGAAGCATTTTATCGCTAATATCACAAAAGAAAACGTCATCATTTAGAAAATTTCGTGCTTTTAAAATAACAAATTATTAAATAGTCACGAAGCATAGTCCCCAAAATGCCTATAACATGCTTATTTTACTAACGCATACGAGGTGCTACCCAAAAGTTCCGGGAAATTGAAAAGCGCGGGCGAACTGAGTGGGGTACATATTTCCGCCGCTAGCTATAGCTAGCAGCATGTGTAGCAGATCAGTGTGCTGAACGGCTTGCATCTAAGAAGAAGTATTGTTTTCCGAAGTGTTGTTTTGCAACACAATGTTTCACTGATTTGGCGCATTTCTTAGCAACCAATATGGCAGACTTCAAGGGGCAAAGGATTTGCATAAAGTTTTGTTTTAAACTTGGAAAAACTGCGGCAGAGACTCATCGTATGCTAGAGGGCGCTTTTGGAGTCGACGCCATGAGCCAAATTAGGATGTTTTATGGCACAAACGTTTCAAAGAGGGTCGAATGTGTGTTGACGACGATGAACGTTCTGGACGCCCGTCAACGAGCACAATCCTGGAAACGATAACGTAAGTTCGTAAGGCTATCCTTGGAAATCACAGGCTAACTATAAATGATGTCTGCGACATTGTATGGCAATCTTACGGTACAGCTCAGCGAATTTTGTCGGATGTTTTGAACTTGAGGCGCATTTTTGCAAAATTCGTGCCAAGACTGCTCAGTGACGAACGCCGTGTTTCTGTCTGTAGGGAACTGAAGCAACAAGTAAGAAACAAGCTTACATTCCTCTCCAGTGTAATAACCGGAGATGAAACATGGGTTTATGGCTACGATCCTGAAACAAAACAGCAGTCGTCGCAATTGAAGTCACCAAATTCCCCGCGGCCGAAAAAGGCGCGTCAAGTTCATGGCAATGTGAAGTCCATGCTCATTGTTTTCTTTTTTGACCTACATTGAATTGTCCACAAGCAATTCGTACCTCCTGGACAAACCGTGAATAGCGAGCTTTACTGTGACGTTTTGAGGCACTTAAGAGAGAGAGAGCATTCGTCGCAAACGTCCGGAGACTAAGTGGAAGAACAACAACTGGCTTCTTCATCCCGACAACGCGCCAACTCACACATCACTCGTTGTTCGACAGTTACTGACTTCAAAAAAAAAATCACAGTATACTTCCGAACCCGCCCTATTCGCCTGACCTTGCCCCTTGTGATTTTTTCATGTTCCCAAAGTTGAATTTCAGGCTGAAAGGACGTCGTTTTCACACTGTTAAAGAGATCCAGTCGGAATCACAGGAGAGCCTCAACACACTGTCGCCTGGAGTGTTCCACAAATGCATGGAATCGTGACAGAAACGCTGGAATCGGTGTATACATGCTCAAGGGGACTACTTTGAAGGAGACAGTGCTGATTAGGCGTTATGGTGTAGACATTGTTTTTAGGACTGAATTACCGGAACTTTCGGGTAGCGCCTCGTATATCATTTTTTTTCAGAGCCAAATAACTAGACTATGCATAACACAGGTTACAAATTTAACTGAACCGGTGAACCGTTCAAATGAACCGGATCATTTAAGTGAGCTGAGCCGTTTCGCCGATCACTAGTGAACATATAGATGAATGTTATATGAAAGTATACTAGCGAAATGGCTTATACAATTCCCTTATACGCTGACCAAGTTTGCGCACCTCGGTTCTGTGTTAAAAAAATATAACGCCCAACATGAAACCTGAACATATAATGTCGGCCCACAGGCATCTCTGGAGCACACCGATCTGTTAATGAAATGGCGAATTACGTTTAACGGATCCTTTGGTTTACTTTATTAACAGCGAAGATGTTTAAGCCAGCCGTAGTTTGTGGTGCGTAGCCGTGGTAGCCATGGCAACCCGGAGGAGGAGGAGGTGGAGGAGACCGCGTGCATGCGCGCACGCGGTCTCCTCCTCGCCAGCTTCCTGCCTTCCCGACTCCTCCCTCTTTTCTCTCCGCGGCGCGCTGAGCCAGGAGAAAAATTAAAAAAAAGGGCGAAAGCTTGCACTAGACCGCGCAAAGCTCAAGACACAGCGAAGCTGGCCGATTGATATCGAGCGGCTAGCCTCCAACGCGTTCGGCGTCGGCAAGCAACAGCGTTCTTGGCACTGTGCCAACCTTGGTTAGCCTGCCTGCGTTTGTGGCATGCCAGGAGCGCTGTCGCTCGTAGGTGCCCACGCATTCAGCGCTAGTCACGTGAAATGTCGCGAAAGGGAAGGTACCTCCGAAAATGATCGCTCGAGAATGCCTTCCTACATGCGTAGTTAAGTTAAACCAAGTTAAGACCTAGCAGCAACCAAGTTCATACCTAAAAGTAGCAGCCAGTAACCTTCGCTGTACCTAAGCTTTGCGCGACAGAGTGCAAACTTGCCTGATTTTTTTCTGTGATTTAGCCACTCAGTATGGGCCGCTTGGTGTATGCCTGCTCTTGGCTAATCCTCCAGAATGGGCATGTCCCACTGTGACACAACTGGTACAGAGTCCCTAAATGTTGCTTGATTCATGTCGTACTTTTTTTCTACATGCACCTGCCATCGCCATTCTTCTCTACATCGCCTTCGTCTATGTGAGATCACAGCTTTTACGTCTCACACTGCGCATCGGCCTGAATTTGAGCTTACGTTTCGGCATAGCTTGTGGCCGATGCAGTGCATAAACATAAAAATTGCATAACAATAAAGTTGCGACCTATGTGGTGGATAATCATAAACATGCATTCCATGCGATTACTTGTTGCATAGGATCAAAGTAAACAAAATTCTACGCATCGCCTTTATTTGTAAAGCATGTAATTAGTCGCTTTACTAAAGCTTCGCTTCACATAGACTCCAGCTTGTGCATTGGATCTGAATATTTTTATGTAGCGAGGGCTTTAGTTCTCCGAAGCGTCGGCGCGAAACTAATTGCTCCCGTTCGAATGTTTCAGCGGCGGTAGAAAAAGACAGCAAAAAAAAAAAAAGAAATCCAATCAGTTGCGGACGGCAGTTTATCCTTGTTTTATTGCAAACCTGCATACGAGAAGGGGAGGAGGGGGGGCAGCTGTGAGTGACACATCAAAGTCGTACGTTTTACGCGCGTGTTCCACTCTCATGGCCTTCCGGTGGCAATCTTCTACGACCAGCAGTGTTTAATACTGCCGAATTATTTCAATATTTGCGCGGCCGGCTTTGCACGCACGCACCACGCACGCACGCACGCACTACAAAGACAGCGCGCTAGCAGCTTTTCATTTCGCATCACTTTGAGATTAACTTTTACAAACTTGAAGTGTCTTTCGAGCTTTCCTCATTTCGTACTTGATGAGGCCAGGAATGTAAAAAGAAAGAGAACATTAGTTTGTTTGCCCAGGGCCCACAAAAGGAACGCTCAATCGGGTATGGTGAAATTCGAGGGTTTATTAATAGGACGTTCCACGTCCGCCACATTGGCCGTGAGCGGCAAGGCTAACATTCCAGGGGCTAATCTTGTACACGTAATAAGTACCTAAGAAAGTGTGCGGGAAAATGGCCGTCGCAGTTGTTTAATTAGTAATCAGATACGTATGAGATAAAGAAAGTATGTCAGATAAGATACTACATACCATGTACCAATTTTACTCAGTACAGTACTAAACACACACATACCAAAACTATCTGAGTAGAGTGCAAACAATTTCACTATTGTTCGGAGGTGAGCTCTGGGAAGAAAAATGGTTGTCTTGTACCGGACCTTGTTGCTCCCTTTTATTTAGTGTGAAGTTAGTCAGCTGCAGAGTTAAGCTTGCCGCCTCGCCTATCGTGGTCATGCCAAAACTTTCGCAAATGGCCATCAAAGAGAAACTACGGGGTGCCTTTTTGGCCCCGCACGATGATACCACGATAATGGTTTGTCTAATGAGTCAAGTGCTTGACTAGGTGAAGGACCTGCAACCAGGCAACTCCCGTTGAAGTATCCTCGAAATTATTTTGAGATAGAGTGCACAATACAACCTAGAATTATTCAGGTTTCATTGCTAAATACTATTTTGTAAACGTGTTTGTGAAATACCCAAATATTCACAAACTGCGTTTAAAATACAGTATGTTGAGTCAAGCACGTATTTCAGATACGTACAAGTCTGTTGGTAAATCACCGCACACAGATTGCCGAAAATGTGGATTCTGCTCTCACCTGCGGCAAGTTATCTTTTTTTCCACGTTCATGTACCTTCGCCCTATTATTTCTACATCTATTTTATGTATGACAATGAACCTCCTCTACGCTTTATCTGACTTCTGTATCGGTTACTTTGTATCTTCAACACTTGCACTTGCTTCTTGTTCTGGCAAACAAGATTTCGTTGCTGGAAAAATTCACCTGGTTGCTGTTCTGAAAGTGTGAAACTGCCAATTTAACTTGACTTGAAATTTTAGTTTAGCGTACCTTTAAATATCTGCAGTTGTCTTTTCGCGTTAACGTACAACGAAAGTATGAGAAACTATTTTCGATAACGGGGACAATTAAGGAAAGACGGACAGCCATCGATGATTTTGTGGTCATCTTCACCCTAGCGTTTGGCAAACGTTCCTGGTTGCATATGTTTCAACGTATTTGCTTTCATTTCAGTATATCGCGTACTCCGCTTTGTCGTATACACAATATTCGATGAAATTTATTAGGATATAGAAGAACCGTTATACGAAAGGGAACATTGTCATCCACTCGAATGCAGCACGAAGCTACAAAGGAAATCCGTGCAGGTCCGGAGTTGATGAAAACTTCGCCCTGGACCTGGGGTTGGTAGCTTCGTGCTACATTTGGGTGGTTGACAATTTTTACTTTCGCGACACCTCCTCCACCTTGCGGTATTCCGCAGAGCTGATGTGCCAGATAACAGTTTTCATCGAAAGGATCTTGCGAAAGGTGAGCTTGGCAAGGCCTTGGCACTTACCCTGGTTTACCGCGTTGGCTCATAACCAAGGCAAGGCCTTGGTTATGAGCCCTTGCTTAAGGCAGTATGAGTCCATTAGTGGTGCATCACTGCATGGTTCGCACCTCCCCAGGGTCACGTTAGTTGAGCTGCATTTCGCTCAATGGGTCATTTGACACTTACGCATAAAATTTAATTCACCGCTCAAACCGAGCCTTCGATTTAACTCGTACTAACTGTAATAACTAAGGAAAACTAAAACAGTAAGGAAGGCGCCCATAATGGCCTAATTGCTGAGGACCAATTGCTGAAAAAAAAAAACAAGGATGGTTTCGCTAATACTTCATGGTAAATGAAATCATCAAGCTTGTCCTAACATAATATTAGAGACGGCTTGGCCGCACGGCGAGCTTTTTGCATTACGCCTACATCGGAATGTGGCCTCCACTCCCTTGAATTGAACCCGCGACCTCGTGCTACAAAGCAAAAGTCCGTAGTCACTGGGCCCCTGCCGCGTGCGTGCGTGCTTGTATGTATGTATGTATGTATGTATGTATGTATGTATGTATGTATGTATGTATGTATGTATGTATGTATGTATGTATGTATGTATGTATGTATGTATGTACTGTATGTATGTATGTATGTATGTATGTATGTAGTATGTATGTATGTATGTATGTAGTATGTATGTATGTATGTATGTATGTATGTATGTATGTATGTATGTATGTATGTATGTACGCATGTATGTATGTATGTATGTATGTATGTATGTATGTATGTATGTATGTATGTATGTGTGCGTGCGCATGTGTGCATCCGTGGTCCCAGTTTTTTGCACCAGACCTCCCCGTAACAAGCGTTTGCGGCTGCGACACTGCGGCACTTTCTTAGCGTCTCCTGAATTTTACTTCGTCCACGCACTTCCTTAGCGTCCCCCAAATTTTACTTAGCGTCCCTTGAACTTTCTTGGAGGCGTGACTCCCATGAACTGTAGGCACGAGTTCAGACTCAATTTTATCCAACGTTATCGTGCGTGACACGCTACACTTTACGCTAGAATAAAAGGTCATGTGTCGTTTGCGGCGTATGGACATCATAATTTAGACGTGCTGGCGACTTCAGATATCGTGCTTTAGTCCACTTTCTTTATGTTTTTCTTGTTTTCCTTTCGCTACACTTTCTACTCTAGTCAACACGACTAACATAGCCTATCTTTTGTTTATTCTGTCACGTTATTCCAGTAAATATTGCGAAGGAGTCGACAGTACGCGGGTGCTGTGAAGTTAGGAATGTCTGGGTTTTCGCCTCGCAATGAGGTCTGTTCATTCTTGCTGCGCCATCCCATCACAATATTTAAATGCAAGCCACCCACACGTTGTTGTTGCCTTACGTTGTTATTGTCAGGGCCATTTTCTACAACAGCAACAGTTTGCACATTTCGTTGCCCTCACCTGCAAAAAAAAAAGGGTTTAGTGAAAATTTTTTGTACCCATCCGCTGTGGCTGCAACCCAAATAAGCACATTATCCATGCCTCGTTGATCACACGCGAACCTTCGCTGTAACAGAGATACGCTTATTTATATTTATCATTTGGTCAGGTTACGCCCAACCAAATCAGTGCCCCAGGCTACTTTCGGCAATGCCTCTCATGTTATTAACATTCTTCGCAGTCTCCCACAGGTCACAAGTCTACCACAATCTCCCCTCCTTCCTGCCCCCTTTTGCTGGTCTCGACAGTTCTTCAGGCACTGTTGATTCTTTGCATGTAATACATACCACATGCGACGCGCAACTTTTTTCGGTGCTCTCTGTAGGCCGGCGTGCCTCGCTAATCATGCATGCACTGCTTCCGCAGCACCAGCTTTATTTTTGCATTTCAGTACTAAGCTTGTGCAGCGCAAAATAAACAGGACATGAAGCAACACAAAACGACGCAGACAGGCGCTGCGTAGCTCGCCGTGAATGTATTCTTCGCTGCGGACAAAAATGAGTGCTTTTAAGTTGTTTTTTCGTTCAAAGGTGACGAAGTCAGTCTGCTAAAGTTTGTTGCAAATAGCTTGAAGAGGCCGAGGACCCTTACAAGGCACGACTAAAGCAGGGGGGCTATAACGTAATGCTATTCCAAACTTTTCTATTCAAATTCTGCAATCAGCCCGCCACGATTGGTCAAAACATTTTCGGGCCACTCTCAACTTCGCCTGTCTGTCACGCGACGTCACGAAAACCGCGATAGCTCCCCTTCTGATATAACGTGTACACACTGATTATGCATGATTAAACCGCGCAAAAGAAAAATAATTATTCCTGATTCGACGCCTTTTCACCATTAGCCGTCTGCTATTGGTCCAATGTTTTCGGGCTGCGCCCACTTCGCCTGTCTGTCACGCGACCTCACAAAACCGCGAAAACTCACCGCGTCAAAGTGACGTGTACGCGAAAAAATGCATTAATATGCCGAACAAAACTGAAAATTTTTTCTGGGCCGGTATTTTGTAGCGATGCCTTTCCGGTGCTAATGCCTTTTCGCGCTTATCGCGCTTTGTCAGGGGTCAGAGTGACGGTCCGCTCGCGTTATCAAAGGGATCAGCCGGCCGTGAGCGGTGGATGATAAGACTAGTGTAGATTAAGTCATAAGGCATCGCTGCAAAATACCGGCGCTGAATAGCCAGAGACTGTCCCGTTCCGAAAGGAATAGAAGATGGCTGCCCGCGGATGGCTCAGGCCCTCGCTACTCGCACCTGCAGGTGAGCATGTGTTTATTTGTGCATGATAAACCTTTTTGCCTGGCAGTAAAATGTTATCGAGCCCTTTCGGCATGCATACGACATCGCTCTGCCAACTCTTCCTTGCTGGGGATCAATTTTAGCAGCATTCTTATCCTTCCGTTGCACGCCGCCGCGATTTTCGACCACCCACCGCAAGCTAAGTATGGCGAAGCGGACCCATCGGAGAAGCCGGCACCACCATCTTCATGCGGCTATCTATTTTCACTGTGTTGGCTCGGCCCCATCGAAACCCTCTCCACTAAAGCGTGCTCATCGCCTCTTGTCAGCCAATTAGATAAGAAAAACCGGTGAGTGTATACACAATGTTATTGGTTTTGAAAGCGAACAAAGGTGACCTCCTATAAACGAGGAGAGTGTTTGATTGGGTTGTTCAGACAACGCTGCGGGTCACCGCCCGATGCTTGCGTCGGTTGTTACGTAAATTTGACGTCAGCGCCCCAGCTTGCATAAAGAAATGTATGCACGCAAATACAAGTTCTGCTGACTTATTTAGAAGAAGGAAATACACATCGCATTAAAAAGAAAAAAGATACATTCTGGTTTCTACTGAAGAAAAACATGCGATAGGCATGGCTCAGATTTTCAGAAGCTCATTGGTGTATATAGTAGTGACAGGCATGTAGTAATACAATGCCAAATTATATATGTAATTATATGGTATGGTTACACGCGGTCACATCTGTGCAAAATGCGTGTAAAGCTCCTTCGGTTGGTTTCCGTGCTACCTCTCAGAGAGACAGTCTTTGAAGGCGGCATGCGCTACACCTGCAACAAGACATTCTCGGCCCATAGCAAAGCACTACCTATACGCGTTACGCGCCACGAAAGCGCTGCTGACGTTCTTGCGGGCCACGAGCCTTAACGAAACTGTAAATCCTGTCGACTCGTAATACCGCGTACACCGCGTGCAGCTTACTGCATCGTACGTGTCTCATAGAATCGGGTTGTTGCGCACGTCGAGAACGCATTTATCTCATGCGTGGAGGCAGCCTATATACGCATCTCCTCTTCTCCCTGTACGCCGTCAGCCCTGGCCGCCACCGGTTGCCGGGAAATTGGGGTGTGCGAAAGAACGATGCAACAGCACCAGAGGATTGGAGAGAATGTCGCGATACCACCACAGCGCCACAATGTACCTTCGAATTAGGACTGAAAGGGTACGGACAGTATACAACAGGAAACATAACAAACGGCACCGCGGATACTCACACGGATTTGTCGTCGCTGCCACGAAGGGAACCCCCGGAGATTCACCAGAGTTGGCGAGCCCTCCGAGTCGCTTGAAGAATGGCTGCGCCGGATGTGTCAACCTGCATTGTATCATCGCAAAAGTCCAGCGCGGCTCTCCACTGATTCATTTTACCCGGTTCCTCTTATCACTTCGAGCAGAGAAGGAGCAGGAAAGCAATGGCGAATCACGATGAGCCAGGCAAACAGTGCCGCTTTTGTCACCGTCTCTCTCTCTCTCCAAACTCTTTGCAAACAGGTCACGGCACTGCGACACCAGCACTCACAACGCCGTGGTGCAGCCGTGTGAGAAGGTGCCACAAACAGGTGCCGCCTTTTACGAGCTCTTTAGACTATCATCGGTGGGCATTTACGCAAAAAAAAAAAACATTACTATGATAAAGCCGAGTTTGTACGGGCATACCTTATTCGATTAGACCACATGAAAGCACTCCCGTTCCCTTTGTTCATAGATTTTAAGGGAAAGGTAGGCCTCAGTCGGGTGTTGTACCGCCCTTTGCCTCCCTTCCTTAGTTTGTAGCCTATAAACCGAAATAATGTCATTCTTCGAGTGGGACCGCTTGAAGATAGAAACGTTGTCGAAGGCTTATCAGCAATATCTTTGGTCTGTGAGGAACGGTAGGACAATGGTTTTTTTTCGGGCTTCACGTGAACACCGGGAGGCTTGTGCTGTGTGGAGAACAGCCTTTCAGATAGTGTTATAAATTATATTTTTCAAGCTTTCATCCCAAGGCCTAGACGAAAAGTAAACGAAAGACGAAAACACAAACACGGACATTTTCTCCCAGTTCCCGCAATATTCTATCAGGAATACAAGTATAATCTCTGCATAACTGATTCCCACGTCATTGCGGATCAGAACAACCACCACGACGCATTCATCGTGAATATGCTTTAATAATCACACTTTGCGGAACCCATTAAGTCAAAGACGCTGCACCATGCATGTATCCTTCACCAGCTTTGGAGCAAGTCGAAGTGAAGTCGCGTAATTGTATGCGAGAGTTACACTTTATAAACGTTTGTTTTAAATGATATTTATTTGTTTGTTTTTCAATCAAAATCCAAAGTTTTTATGAAACATTAAGAAATGTAGGTTCACCCACGCATTATACATATATACAGGGTGTTTCAGCGAGCACTTTCAAAAATGTTTAAAGGTTGCCTGTGGCAGATAGCACCATTCTAGTTCATGAGCTGGTCTACTCGAAGAGGCAGACACTACTTCACAAAAATTTGAAATGCATATAATCGACTAATTAACAAGAAATCACAAATTAAAATTTTAACTAATTACCTTATGGCCCATATTGCAATTTATAAATTGTATCCGTGGAGTTCGCAAGGCGGATCCACTTGGAACTAATTGCCGAGATGACACCATGCAGTTTCGAGATATTAATTCCAGAATGTTACAGAGAAATGCATTTTGCCACAAGTCTCTGTAAAAGTAATCATAAGAAAACCCTATACAATTCAAGGCGTTTCCTTGCTTGACCCATGTTTGACCCTAGGCCGCAAATCAAATTCGAGGGCGTGGTTAAAAAAAAGAGAGAGAGAGAAATATCATGCAGTACACCAAGATAGAATACAGAAATTATCCTAAAGCACAGTAACAAAACGTACCAATTTCTCAATATGGCGTTATCGAACTTGTAAGTTATGTTCTTACACGTACATGCTATGCGACACCGAATTTGGCGTTTGTTTATTGATATGGAATTGAAGGAGAATTTAGCGTCTTTATTAGCGCCGGCTACTCTTCTTTGCAGGTAAGAAAAACTAAAAGCAGCTAAAAACACAGAAAACTACTGGATACAGTCAAATATCGCGAACATTAGCGAAGTTCCGAGCACAAGTAAAGGAAGGCTCGAACGAGAGTAAAAGGACACTAAGCACTTCGGGCCCTTGAAGCGAGGCATACGTGTATAGCTACAGCTGCAGCGATATATTAAAATTTAAGTAATTCGACTGCACAGTGATGTTTGTAAAATATCACACAAGTATCAATTACAAATTAGACTTCCCACTTAAAGAGAAGCGATAACTGCTCTGTGGGCACATTCCCATGTTGTGTGGTATTGTGAGGCGCATTCACCACAGTAAGGACATTTGTAAGAGTACAAGGCGGGGTGCGTGGTCTGTTTGTCAGAAGTTGGCCCTATGCCACCGCTTCTTCCCTCGAGAAAGACTTGCGTAGGGGTGTATACTCGCGTCGGTGGATACTCAAGGTCGAACTATAGACAATCGTCAGGGCTATGGCCGTTTCTTCTGCCTCGAGGACGCTAGTTGTGCGGACTGCTTCCAGGGGCGCCGAGTCGACCACGCAGGCTGTTGAGGCAGGCCGATGTAGGTCGGAAGCAGCATCTGTATAGTGTGTGGTCGGGAGAGCTCCGTAACGTTCCTGGAGACTTGGCCGCGTGCTTAACCGCGAACGGCGTCTTGTTCTGGTTACATGCTTCGATAGATAGGGGCCACCCTGAGGGGCCCGTGTGTGGGTCTGTTCGGGTGCCCGCCCGTGTGTTGGCCATCCCAAACGTTGTCGAATTCGTCTTCCTGTGGAGGTAAGTGCTCTGACTGGTCAGGTGCGCGTCAATGATTTCTTGTACAGTGTTGTCGATGCTGAGAGCCTCGAGTCTCTTGGGAAGAAATAAAAAGCTACAGTGACGTTTCACTTCGTGAACGCGGGATACGCGCAAGCGTATGGGCGCCGCGAATATGTACAGCGCGCACATCGGCGTCGAAGCACTAACGGAAAGGGCGCGAACGCGGCGATTCTCCTCTCCACCTCCAGGCGCCTTCCTCCTCCGGCACTCGCTTCCCTCGCGGCGACAAACATTATTTCGCCGATTTGACAGACGGGGCATCTACGCTTACGCGTAAAAGCATATAAATTAAGAAAAGAACAACACCTTGTATTTCCCGAGGGATCAGTTATAGCCCGCAAAGAAACTTCACGTCTCCTTATCGAATTCTTAAGAGACACTGGTTTGGTGGACATATGGTGAAACCCTTCAGCGATATTGTAAGCGACGCTCGGGCGGAGCAATTGCAGGCCTCGATCGCCAGGCTAAACCCGCATGTTGCTACAATTCACCACCACCACAAGATGCATATAGATCTAAAATTAATGGTACGTCGTCGCCTCTAATCACTGGAAGTATTGTAAAAGTATATCTGAGCGTGCAACTCGATTTCAGAGGCTGCTTCGTAGAATTTTTTTTCTTTAAATCTCTGCCCAATACAGACGCTTCAGCATATAGACTTGTCTATACCGAGATACATTTACAAAGACAAGTCAAAGCACACACACACAAAAAAAGCAACTGCGCTAGCCTGGAACTTGAGGCTCGGATGAGGTTTATAGCTCTTCGGACACCGAAAATATTCACCTATACATGGAAGAAAAAGAAAATTGAGGCTCATCGGGATCGTTCCTGTAACGCCAGGCGATTGTATCGACACATCAATGCATATTGTATATCACAGGGGCGTGCATCAAGCTTGGGCCTTCGCAAGTTTCCGCAGCGATTGTGCCGTGGACTGACGCGCGTTTAGCGGAGTCGTCGAGCACTTGTTGCTCGCCTGGAAGCGCGCAGGCGTGCACTCCTCCCAGCCGCGTCGCGTCAATGTTCTCTTTCGCGCCTCGCATCACCGGAAGCTGTTCGCGGCTGCTTTCACTCGGCGCAGCTCGTCAAGCACGAGCGCGCTTCCGAAATCGAAGTGCGTGTCCGGGGCTGCTTTACGTCGCCCGTGGGCCGGGGCGCGCCGCACCATCCAGCGGTGGACGCAACGACGGCACTTTTTCTGCTCTGTCCAACACTCTCCTTGTAAAGATGAGGGGAAGCACCAGCAACACTTCCGCCCGATCCTCTTACTGTGAAAAAAAAAAAAAAAAAAAAAGAATAAGCGTGCTTGCTACAGGAAGAAACTTGTGAAGCAACCAAGACGCTGGTTTGCAACTCGCTCGAAGGAAAGCCGCAGAGAAGCGTAACAGCCGACGCGCGCCTTCGGCCCGGTGATTCCTCATGTACCATAATTAATTTTTGCTTCGGGCTCAAAACTTATTTTTAAAAATGCATACATGCTTGCGTCACTTCTTTTTATTCGTCGTTTCTTGCCAATTTAGTCATGCGGAGCCTGTATTTTTTTAGCGACGTTAAGCAAATGGCGCATGAAAGAAGCTGCATGGAATTTCGTTGCTTGGAACGGATGCAGGCGCTGATGAGCTCGTAGCATATCTAGAGGAAAGATCTTTCAACTGGGACTCCAAAAAGGTTGATTCGATCCCGAGCATGACCTAGGGGTCCGGCATTTCCTTCTGCTTGCTTTCTCTGTCTTTGAAGTATTGTTTGACAATCGGGGACGAATTGGTGCTCCGATTATTGCTCCAAAATTGCCCCGCGACTGGCCGCTCGAGGCACTTTGCGTGTATTCGCGGGCTTATTTCACGCTCGGAAAAACACCTTTATGTAGCACGTATGGAGCAACAGAAAGCTGCATTGGGAGTTTTTCACGTTGCTCTACAATTTTCTCATTGACGCTTTTCATCTAATTATAAAATTTGAGAAGTTCATTAAATAATTGAGACTAATTATGTAATGAGACGGAACGCAAAAATAATCTGAGCACATACCACGTAGCTGGACAGAACCAAGGTAATGTTGTTTGCCGTCGCTTGGAGATACTCAGATTATTTTGTGTCGCAGAAAATCCGGCGTCGGCGTCGGCGTCCGTGGCTGAAAAAAAAAAAAATCATCCCGAACCACCCCGAACACGCAGGCCCTCCGCGTGGCGCAGTGGTGTTAGTGAACAAAACTGAATTTCTCAAAGTAAAATCCATCAAAAAAATCGTAATGTACGACAACCACAACCTATGATAGCGTCGGATTGTAATTTCAACGTACGAGAAAACATAATTCTATTACGCGGAAACTCAAACACAACCCGCTTTTCCAGCATTTCTATCATACCAACAGTGGCACGCCCGTGTAGGCTACTTGCAAAAGCGCCATTCGGATGGCGCTCACCCCTTCGTCATCGTAAAATGGCAACGGCGCACAGAGGCGAAGGTGGAGAAAAAAAGAAAGCTGCAGTTGCCGGGAAGCCTGACAAGCATTCAGGGATCTTTGAACGCGATACTCTTAAAGGCGAAGCTTAAGCGTCCTCCAAATTTTCTAAATCTTGGTGCATGATGGTTGGGATACCCTGCCTGTATACTTGACTGTACTGTTGTGACTTAATGGCGGCCGCTCGTTCTCTTTCTAAATCCAACACGTTCTCTGGGGCTGACTGTAGTGATCCTACTGGAAATTATCTTTGCAGATTTTGTTGTATCTAGTATAGCGAAACAAGCGAATGCATCTATAATTTTGATATCCTTGAACGTGTACTTTCTTGTTAGTTAATATTAGTTTCGCATTTTTCCAAGGACTCTGGCACGTTCGAAGTCTTGTGGCATTGCGTATAAGGCATTGCATGAGGCATTGCGTTTCAAGCGGAACTGACTTAATTATGTTCTTAGGGTGCAGGCTAACTGTTAGCTATGCCGAGCTTTCTCTGTCCTGCTAAATCATAAACCTGAGTACGCTTAAGACCATGCAATAATGAGGCTGAAATTTGTTGGTCACACGGCCGCAGATATGAGTCGAAGTTTGGTTGAGAAGACAGCGAAGGGTTGGGGGCCCCTACTTACTGCGAGAGGACGGTGCTGGGAGGGAGTGGAAAGAAGAGCAAGCAAGAGTTATGGGGTGGGCGCAGCGGGGAGGCACTAAATTGCCGTTATGATAATGGCGGGCGTCACTAATGCAGAGTGTTCTCACAACATTAAAGAAAATATTCTCAGCAAAATGAAGTACGACCAATAGAACCCGTGCCTCCGAAGCAGCATAGCGGTAAAACCGGGGCTGAAGGATTGCCTGCTGCAAAGAATAATTAGCCAGGAGGGGAAACTTTCGCGGTGGTGGTTAGTTGTGCGGCTTCGTTGGGAAGGGAGGGAGGGGGGGGGGGGGGTGCATTTTTACGCTCTCCGAGCTCTGCAACCTAGCAGCTGGAGCGTCGGCATTTTCCCCCATCGTTATTAGTGCACTTACCTTCGCTGCCCGCTTTGCTTCGTAAACGCGAGGCGCAGCGCACAAGCTGCGCTTCAACCTATGCGTGTACTCTTTCGCTGGCTCCTGTTGTTTCTGGAATGTTGGACCCCTCTCTCGGGGCGCCACCTGGCGTGATATCAAAAGAAGGATGTTCCCGTCTAGTTTATAGGCGACTGCGTTTTCTGGCTGAAGATTAGTCAACGTCTAAGGGCTTGAGCATAGCGACGCTCGGTCTAGTGGAAAGGAAAGCTCGCGGTTTAGTTGCAGTTTTTTTTAGGGCTTGCGCGCTGGTAGGGTGATGAGTGGCAACGCGGCCACTATAATTGGCAGGGATTATCATGCTCACGTGGTGAAAGCCAACGGCCAATGTGCCCAACCAAGACACAGAGGGAAAATCGTTGCTGTGCTTGAGTGGTTCTTAAGGGAGCCATTGAAGCGACGTGTAGGCTAAAATGGCAGAAACTTTACTAACGAGAAGCGCGCGCAATAGAAGAATATGTAAAAGCCGGCCCAAGAGTATTTCTTCTGCTCGTTATTCCCGGCTTTCAGGTGACAATCTTCAGCATAAAAAAAATGTCGCAGTTTCGCCCGAAAGGCGAAGCATCGATTGCGATAGCAAATTAGTAGAGAGCTATTCCGAGTAGGGATAGTTTTATCGGCTGCATAAACTTGGACACATTGGCTTACTAACTGAATTAACAATCGTGGTGTCAGCGCGCACAAGCAAACATGAATAGATCACACTGAATGACTGCAACCAACGACTGTCAAAACGCTGGCAGCAAGCGCAGGCTTCGCGCGGTCTATCGCTTCAACGGAAACTGAGCGGCGAATGCACAGCGCATACAAAGGTCAGAGCCGTGTGGAGATAAGAGACGGTGCGGGCGACGGGCACCGCCGCGCAAAGGGCAGAGGAGAAGTTGTTGGCAGAGGAGAAGCTGCCCCCCCCCCTCCCCCCTCTTCCCGCTTTGTTGCTTTCGCGTGGGAGATTGAGTGGCAAGATGCGCCTTTGGTGCCGGAGCACAGCGCCGCCCCGCCTCCCTCCCTCCCTCCCTCCCTCCCTCCCATACCCCCACACGACGGTCGCGTTTACTTTCCGCCGAGCGTTCGCTCTCCGTGATAACGCGCGGGGGAGTTCGCCCTCCGTGATAGCGCGCGTCCCCCGCGCGCTTTCGCTCGCGCATACGGTGCGCGGCGACGATTTTATCGCCCTTGGAATCTATACGGAACCTCACGGCGACGGCGACGCCGACGACAGAAATCCGGTTGAAGTGTTCATAATTGCTATCGCAATAAAATTGCCGTGGTTGAACGCGGTTAAACCGAGCTTGTCGAGCGATAGCACGGTTTTGCTTGCTTTGGAAAGGACACAGACGCTGCTAGGCGCCGTCAGCAACTACCGCATCGCCAATTGCACCACAAGACAACACACAGACACTGCTCAGCACGGCAGCGAGCAAATTTACCTTCATGCTGTATCTCGCTTCAACGCGAACTCAGCGTCGAAAGCACAGCGCATACGAAGCTACCAGCACTCGGCGCACTTTGTAACCATCGCAGATCGCTTTGAAGATAAAGCCCGCGCGACCGCGCACTTTGTCGGCATCGCAGATCGCTTTCAAGATATGGGCGCCCATGCGACGTACGCGGCAGCCGCCGGTAGTGCATGCGGCAGACTGAGTCCCAGTTTGGCCTTGGCTGAGCTGGAAGGTCAGATTTACGGAACCAGGCGTTTTCTGGGTTTGTACCTGGAGTAGTAGAGCTATCGCTCTAAAAGAATATGCACTGGCGTTGCGGTGATCTTTACTCGTGATACCCATACAGAATAACATATGCAGCTCTGGACCGCAGTTTAAAAGAAGTTGATGCTGAGGTACGGTGGCAAGAAACCCTACGGGAGCGCGAAGGATATTCCGCTTCTTCTTCTTTCTGGGGTTTTACGTGCCAAAACCAGTTCTGATTATGAGGCACGCCGTAGTGGAGGGCTACGGATTAACTTTGACCACCTGTGGTTCTTTAACGTGCGAAGGAGATTCTGCTTGTTTGGTGTATAGGAAACGAGAGTCGTATACACTTTGCCACAGACCCCGCATTTTACATGTCGGAGGACACCTTGGCACGTTGGCCGAATAGTTGTCAAGTCTTTCGTATTCGTGGGAGAACGATTCCCTCATACAGTGAGACTAAATCATAGAAGGCTTTCAGAAATACTAGTAAACAAGCGTAGAAGAGCGTGTACAGAGCAACTGCCAAATCTGTGTGTTGGTACAGGGCCACATGCTCACAATTGAACTGATTCTTTTTTGTTTTACCACTGTTACATGTACTAAAAACGTCAAACGACGTTACATACCATCCCAAGGAATTAGTAAACATGCATGCACAAGAATAGGTGTTCATTGAATATGTTTAGGCTCTCGTTCTCTCAATATAAATGGAGTTGATTGCCCTCTGAAACATTACGTGCAACGCAAATTGTTGCACCCTATGACCAGGTACAACTGTCGTATGCGTGCAGCGATCAGTTTTTCAAACAGCGCAAAGCAGTCGAAATCCGGAGGAAGTAGCATGCAGGACAGGCGCTGTCCTTTGTCTTTTTTCCTGTGTCTTTCGTCCCTATTCCGCCGTTTCAAAATGAACGTTAATCAACTTGCCCAGTTGTCCACTTTGCCTACAGGGAGAGGTCAGCCCATTGAGAAACACATTTCACAAGACGCATAAGCTAAGGGTGGGATTGAATAGTGCCTAATACATAGCCTGGGTGGGTTCTGTGCAATTGCGTGTCACCATTTTTAATTTTTTATGTAAGCCGGTCGGCCGCAATAACACTCGGAAACTCTTCGGTACATCTGATGACCAACTCCTCTTGACTCAAAAGCAGGTGCTGTAGACTCACTGAATGGTAACGTTGTCACAGACACTTTTAAAGTCAAGGAACATGGTGGTAATTATACAACGCGCGACGTCATTGGCAATTGGCGCAATTAGGAAGGGCACTGACATTGTGGCTGCTGACGTGGGCTTTCCTAGACGCTGCCCCTTGCGATGGGCAGACATTCATGATGACAAGGTCTATTCCAAGTGAGGTGAGAACATGTTCTCTATGAGCTTCCCAATGCAGCTGAAAGGTGGTATTGGACGTTTAGAGATCCTGCCCGAGCAAGTCTTGCCAAGCATTAAACAGATCGTATCAGTAAATTAAACTTCGTTTACAGCCAGGGTCAACAGGGTCACTCTCTCAAATGCGGTTGAAGTGGTCCGACAGTTGCTCCTTTGCCTTGATGCACAGATGCGACAGATGCGAATATAAATATTTATGTCAAGTCATGTAGACAACGCTTTGTTCGCTGACACCAAAATCGCAAGCCTTTCGGTCACGTAGAAAATTTAATTCGCTATTGCAATGCTTTATTGTACACATTCACTCTGAGTCTGTTGCGAGGTAACTGCAGATGCGGATGAGGCAACTATTTTAGAGCAAAATTATTCTGCGCAGTCCAGGTCACTAGTGTTGCTAGAGCGTTCAATCGAGATGAAGTGATATTGTTGCGTCAGCTGCGAGGCAACGATACAAATGGAAATCGAAAAGGCAAAGTAGGATTATTTGCGGTGTTGCAGCACTCATTCTTTTTCTTTGTTCGATTGACTTCTGTACTTGAACTGACCCTCTGTGCTCTTCTCTTTCAGACTTGTACCACGACTTCCGCAATTCGCGTGAATGTTTATAAGACAAGAAAAAGGCGTATCAGTCTCAATAGATCAGCGCTTGTTCATATAAACCAAATTAAAAGCGACGCATGTCTCTTTACTAGCGAATAGAAAATGTTTGGCAGAATGTACGGTTGCGTGGTTATTCTTTACATTTTTGCGTTAAACAGAGGATAATCGCGAAACACTCTTAACGCACTGCGTCACCGCCATCGCGTCACGTAATTTGTCTTTCATCTGCAACAGGAAAAAGATTTTCCAGTTTTTGCAATGGAAGTTCTATGTCGCTGCCCGCGTTTCAAGAAAATATGCAAAAGAGATCGCGACGTTGCATGGCAGCTATACTGGGTGCGAGGGACAAACATGCGTCCCACCTATGCATTGCAACATGAAGCCGGTTTCACCTCAATATTGGCGTCAGCGGCTTACGAGAGCGAGTCCATGCTCGCATCTCTCTCGCTGTGTAGTCGAGGCTGTCAGTGTATCGACATTTCAAAATGCCGAGGCGTTGTGCAAATGGCGGGCGTCTTGCGATGCTCCTCATGTCTGCATACATCCATTCGCAAAAGCCCAATATTAGTTTTATTGCGTTAGCAATTATATGGACACTCCAAGCGGATTTATGCCGTCGCAGTCGTCATCCGCCGTGAGGTTCCGTATAAAGTCCAAGGGCGATAAAATCGTTGCCGCGCGCCGTATGCTGTATGTGCGAGTGAAAGCACGCGAGGAACGCGCGCTTTCACGGAGAGCGAACGCACGGCGGAGAGAAAATGCGACGTCTCCGTCGCGCGAAAGGCCGTGGGGGGATGGAAGCGAGGAAGGGGGCGGGGGTGCCATTGTGCTCCGGAACCAAGTGCGCATTTAGCGACCGGGCGCAAGGGGATCTGGCGATTCAATCTCGCGCGCGAAAGGAGGAAAGTGAGGAGGCAGCGTGGGAGGGAGGGGGAGCGGCTTCTACTCTGCCAGCAACTGCGTACTTGTACTTTGCGCGGCTGCGAGCGGCGGCGCGCACCGTATCTTGAAATCCATCTGCACACGGCTCCTACCTTTGTATGCGCTGTGATTTCGCTGTTCAGTTTCCATTGAAGCGATAGACCGCACGAACCTTCGCTCGCTACTGCACAGCGCTTGCTCACGCCAGCATTTTGACAGCGGTTGTCTGCGCACATCGTGTCTCATCTATTCGTGTTTGCTAGTGCGCGCTGAAACCATGCTTGTTAATTCAGTTGGTAAGCGAATGTGTTCAAGTTTATACAGCCGATAAAACTACTATCCTTACTCCGTATAGCTCTCTACTAATTTGCTATCGCAAGTGATGCTTCGCCTTTCAAACGAAACTGCAATGTTTTAAGCTGGCTTTGCTGCAGTAAGTCTCTTTGTGAGGGAAAGCCCTCTTTAAGAATCCCAGTTCTCTCTTACTTAAAACTGGGGATAGTCAGTACATCAAAAGTATTTTGCGCAATTGAGAAATCAAGTGCGAAGTCGTAGTAATTTCAAGCGTAGCTATAAATAAATAGTGATATTACGTCAAGGCACGTCAGCCAGCATCGGGCGTTGACCTTGTCGAATGTGAAACTGGCGCTGCGCTCTGACCATCAGGACATCAAACACCTGGATAACTTATAGGGTACATTGCATTGCGACACAGCCTTCAATGCACGTGTCACATAAAAAAAAAACAGAGCGAGAGAGAGAAACAAGGAAAGGCTGGGAGGTTAACTAGACGGATGTCCGGTTGGCTACTCTGTGTCGGATGAGGATTGCAGTGTTCTACAGCGGGTAAATCGTGCGGCAAATAGGGCACACTGCGCACTCTGAAACTGAGCCCACACATAGCGCGGTTGTCGCCTTTAACGTTTTAGTTTCGGGTTGTGGTGGCGTACTTCTGAGTTTTTTTTTTCTTGAGTTGCATAAACTGGAGCATAACATCACGAAAGTTACGAGCCCATAGCAAATAGATTGCACGTAGGCCGCACTCGGACCACTTGACCGCTGTTTCCTTCGCGACATGACCAGCGCAGGCGTCGCGCCATGCGTATATGTTTTAGAATTGCGAACAAGAAAATTTTCCTGTTAATGCTTTCTCGTGCTTCTCAGGGAAGCGGCCCTTGGTGCCAGAAAAAGAATCCCAGTGCCGCAAACAAACCAAGGCGCGCGAATGAAGTCAGAATATGTTTTATGGCTGATATCACTCCATGTTACGCAATCTGTATAGAAACAGCGAGTATATTTCTCGTCACGTGCACTTTCTTTCTTTCTTTTTCTTATTTGTCTTACGACGCCGACTGTTTGCAAGTGGAAACGCCAGTACTAGCTTTTACTTTCTTTTCCCCCAAAAGTCGGCGCAGTTTTTCAGCCGCTGGCGACTGCTTGTTACCCTACAGCTCCCACACAGCCGAATATAAGATATATGCACACTTTACAACGTCTACGTGTGTAGCGAGAGTGGATTGGCGGTATCGCGCTTTGCATTCCTTTTCACGTTTTCTATACTCGCAATCCTCGTCCATACCAACATTAACCGACTTTCGTTTTTCGCATGCATGATATGTTTACCTAGCTGCCACGGAGCAGCGACTGGGGCTTCTGAAGCTCACGTCCCGGCCGGCGGTATTATCGGCCGGCGCGGCAGCATTTTGATGCGGAACAAATTGAAAGCACGTGTGCACAGTGTCCGCAAAAGACGTTCCTATTGTTGCTTCCTGGACTAACTCAATACCGAGTCCCTCAGTGGTGCAGTTTTCTTTCTGCTTCTCTATTTTCCTTCGTTATACTAAACGAAAGCTTGACTTAAGGCTTAGCTTCTTGCACGCTGCAATAATTCAGTACTATCAGGACTACTTTTGCGAGACTCGTACTGGCAGAAAAACGCGCCGGTCTGAACAAATATGTATGACGATATTCCCCTTTCACAAGGGATGTCTTCTCCACTTTGTCTTCGCCCTCGGACACTTTTCCTGAAACGTACAGCTTTTATTCTTACACTAAACTCTGCTTCAGGTGGATTGTACTGCAAAAAAAAATAGAAAATAAAAAAATTGGCTTCGAATATATTCAAATACTATAGGCTCGTGAAATCTTTATGGAGCAAGCAAACATTGCGTCGCACGTGAGAAATGCACTTGAGACTTGTGGCAATGTAGCCTCAAAAAGTTAAGGAAAAAATAGGCGAAATATTACTGCATGGCATTACTAAACGCGTTTTGACTTGACCCATCTCCAAGAATGTACCCCCGTTGCGCACTGAATTATGGAGTTTTACGTGCCAAAACCACGGTCTGATTACGAGGCACGCCGTAGTGGGGGGACTCTGGAAATATGGACCACCTGGGGTTCTTTAACGTGCACCTAAATCCAAGTGGACGGTTGTTTTCTGCATTTCGCCTCCATTGAAATGCGGCCGCCGTGGCCGGGATTCGATCCCGCGACCTCGTGCTCAGCAGCCCAACACCATAGCCACTGAGCAACCACGGCGGGTCGCACTAAACTATTGACGCTCCGCTTGCTAAATATCGGTAATACGGCAATGTTCAAAATGGACAGTTTCGATGTCAACAATCAGTTTGTGAGCGCGCAATTTTCTTGATATGCTGGTTTTGTTTAAAAACGTAAAAGAAAAAAAAAAGGTAATGTGGCATTGCACAAGCCACAGGCGGATTTGAATGCAGCTTCGCAGACAGCCGACGTTTTCGTTATTCATAAAGAAAAAAAATTGTGAGAAATGCGCCACAACATCCGATGAAACGCTACTTATTTTCGTGCCGTTCCATTCGTCGGGAGACGAAATACTTAATAATCACTGCGTTTCCGCGGAATGCGTACGGAGTAAGGAAAGAATCGCAAGAACGGGAAGGAGGAGTCTTTTTTTTACTGAGTTGATTCTCGGCTTGTGCGTAAATATATATTTATTTCGGATATCAGGAGAGAAACCATCGATCGGAGCCCGCCAGCTCGGTGTATGCCCAACCGCGGAATGTATCGTCAGCAAAATTGGTACCATTCGTTTTGTCGTACGTGCAGCTGTTTTGACAGGGGCTCCATTTTCTCCGAGCAGCCCCCCCCTCCATCCCTCGCCGAGACGCTTGAGTGCTCTTTCGGCAAGTCCAAGTGGCGTCCGGACTCGTTCGAGCGCATCGTGTGCCGCACCCGCGAACGAATTCAACGGCTCCTCTCCGCGGTGCCCTTCATCCCGGAGTGTGCGTGCGTGCGCGCGCCCCAGGCCTGCGGTCGCCGCCGGCCTCGCTACTTCTTTTCACTCTGTTTGTCCAGCCCCGCAGCGATTCATCAGGGCGGCCCGACAGCATTGACGGTTTCGCTCCCTGGCTCCCTTCGGCTGTCGTCGCTTCCGTCGTCAGCGAGGCGACAGCGACCGCGCGCCGATGGCTTTCCACGCGAAGACGACAGCCGCCCCCCTCCACTCGGATGCTTTGCACTTTCTTCCGCTGCGGGAGCCTCTCTGTTTTTTCGACTCTTGGCCGCACGACGAATTTCTCACCGCCCTGTTGACATGCTTCTCGTGGCTTTCGACTGAACGCTTTTTGTCGTCGGATCCTTCGGCATGCATTCTCGTCATCATATTCTTTCTTCATTTCTTGCTTCTTTCTTTCTTTCTTTCTTCTTTCTTTCTTCTTTCTTTCTTTCTTTCTTTCTTTCTTTCTTCTTTCTTTCTTTTTGGTTGCTTGCTGACCTGCGTCCAAGCACGTATCTCCTCAGAGTTACCAGTGTCGCTTTATGCGCCGGGGGAGGTAGTGAGGTCGCGCGCTCCATTAATCGCGGCTGAAAGAGCCTCTCATGTCCAGATCAACAAGAGCAACAACGTTATGGAAACAGACGAACCGCCAGGAGCGCCGCTCTTGGACCCTAAATCTACATCACTTCAACGAACGCTTTTTTTGGCAGGAAACCAAATGTAAAGAGAAAGAAAAAAAAAACACTGAGCAGTGGAAGGAAGGCTCTTCGGTAATTCGTTTGTGGTAAGTACCGCTAATCACTCGCCCTTCTATTTCCTTATACATGTCTGGTCTGTTGGCTAGCATATTGATTATTTTCTCTCAAGCAGCGATGGATTTGCTATCAGGATCTCGAAGCAACGTTGCCCGGGGCTCCGCATCCCGAACGCTCTTCTTCCGAGTCAGCGATAAACGCGCGAGCGGGCAAATTAGATCCGAAAGGGCTCACCCAGGATATCGTTTCCCGTGTTAGTAATTGATGTTGAAAGAAGGAAGCAGAGTAGATGACGAGTGGGCCCTAATTGAAATGCGGCGTAAACAAGCGCGCGCTGATTATTCAGGACTCGCGAGGGCGCGCCGGCGGCGACGCGCTCGCGTATTGTGGGCGCAAAAGGCAGAGGTGAGGGAACTTGCAGGAGGGTGGGGAAGGCGGCCTCCCCTCCTCCGTGCAACTAGGCTCGGCTCTTGTCGGCCGGTTCGCTCCTGTAGCCGTGCCGCCCTCATGCTTGGCTGAGCGCGGGCACGGTGCTCGTCGTGGCGTGTAATGCGGCTAGCCTAAAATGTGTGTGTAGACGCAACAGCGCGAATCGCCCTTTATTTCCCGCTTTCCGCGTGTCGTCCTGCCAAGCACCGCATATAGTGTGTATACCGTGCACCGTGGCCGGAGAGGGTGCCAAAGCAAGGGGCAGCATACGCGTGTCTGCTTTGGCGTGATTGCCGGCGTTAGGCTTTAAACATAGAAGCGCAATATTTCTGACAAGGCGACTTCCCTTTTCTCTTTTTTTTCTCTCTCTCTTTTGTTTCGTTTACGATTACAGAGTATCTTCGCAACGTCCCTGATGATACAGTAAGACAACTAGCGGCCTAAGTGCTCTCTCTTTAAAGTGTCATCCTTTTTTTCTCCCCTGCTCTATCACTCGCTTTTTTTTCTCCCTCTCTTCTTCTTAAGATTGATAAAAACCGAGAGCCATCCATGGCAAATGCACGACGAGACAGCCTTCTATCTAGGGCGTCGCAAGAAGTGATTGATGCTCGAAGAGGGACCGAACGCCGGCCTCTCCTGCCACAAAATTGTGCCGCTTTGTGACAGGGCCGTCGCTTTTCGGTAAAGTGAAAAACGGATCACCTTCTTGCTCAGCAGCGCTCGTATGCTTTTGCGCAGCAGATGTCTCCGCCGAAGATGAAATTCGCGATTTTTTGTGTGTTTCTGCGTAGCTTTGTGACAGGCCTAAAAAGAAAAATGGTGTCGCCGGACTTGTATCGATGCCGTCATGAGTTTGCTCCGTTTATAGAAGAGCCATACCGTAGTGCATCGGACGGTTGTCGCGAGGTAGGCTGAACACTCGACGAATAGACCGAGAGAAATAGGTAGCGATCATTTTCGACATTACCAAGGCGGGCACTCCAATAAGTTCTCGCAGTCCGCTATTACTCCAGCCGTCTAGATTTTGTGCAGTGTCATACTATAGCTTGAGCGTTCTTTTAGGGCAATTTGTTGTAGCGCATTCACAACGGCACGGGCATAGGGGCGTATGAGCTATACCACATTAGGTGATGACCTACCAACGAGTCCTTATAGCCACTCTCATCGACTAAATTTCTCATATGTTGTGCGCCCTGTGCGTTTTCTCGTCTTTCGATCACGCCTTTCTGATTACTGCGTGCGCTATCTCTAACTCGTGTTTTCTATAAGCAAGGCTGGGTGGCAAATGAATGCCGAGTTATTAGGTGGCAAATTACACCAAGTTCTTGGTGGCTTCAGAGAAGCGCTAAAAGCATTGTAGTAGCCAGTTCTTTTCGGTGTGAAGCTTTCTTCTCACGATATGTATTTCTCTCTATATTTTTCCGGCATTTTCAAAATATTCTTTCCGTGTCAGCTGTGCGCGAAGTGTTTTTAAGTATAGGCGTGATAACTTTAAATGTCAACAGCAGAACAAAATTTGATTGGCTTACAAGCATCACTACGGGTATATAGATAGGCGAGTTTACTAGCTTCTTTGGATATTCTGGCATGACAAAATTATTTTTAATGTAGAAACGAATCAGCAAATTTCGGTCTTTACTATAGCGTAAGAAACTAGAGCTCTCGAAATAAAAAAAAAATGCTACGGAAATTTTTATAATTGTCTACCAATGCGTAAGCATTCTTTGGATTGGCTGCGACTTCGTTTTTGCTTACTTATTTAGCTAGCTTATGCAAGCCTACCCATCGCTTTTCACTAGCGAAAAAATGCTTACGCATTAGTAGACAATTCTCAGAATTTTTGTAGCATTTTTGTTGCTTGTTATGTCTATCCTGCTTAGACTATATAACGTTCCAAGCACAATTGAATACCATACAATCACGGGATTTCAATCTTCTTTTGCTGCGTTCTGTGCAATGTTTTATTCGGAATCACACAACGTGCGTTTCTTTGCAGGCTGGGCCGGAACCTGCTTCTCCTTCGCTTTTAATGTCTCAATGTTGCTGCGCAGTGTCAAGTTGACCTTGACGTACTTGTCACCGGCCACTTTGCATTGCTCCTGATCCTCGTCTTGGCGAAGCTGAGCCCTCAGCTCCCGGCGTCGTTCCGTGTTGTTCTTGAAGGGCATTGGCTCGACTTTTATTGAGTGTCGCTCGATAACGTCGTTTTCGATCTGCTTCATGTTCTAGTTCCTGTCGCTGTTCTTACTCTTTGCGACCCTGATACTCCCGTTGTCTTTGGGCGTGCTTATGCCGCTTAACCGTTTCACCAACCTTACGTTTCCTTGGAACCATTGAAGGACACAGGTCTCGGCACATCCTACCCCTTCAAAGCTATCGTATCAACTGAGCCGAAACGCCGTCGTAACCGTTTTTTTTTTTTTTTTGCCACACCACAGCTATTTATTTCCTTTTTTGTTACGATCTTGACGCGGCGATGGTGACATCACCAGTTCTTTCTTTTCTCTAACTCGACCAATCATCTATTATTGCACTATTATAACGATTGAATGTGTTAATTTGACCAATTATGCATTTATTTCGCAGGTATGAGGCGTCACGGAACGGATATATTTTGCTCGGGTACTCGTCAAAGAATACTTACGCAGAATAGGGCGCCCAATGTTAGGGCAGGGCTTAACAGTATTAGCGCAGACACAAGTAACAAGTTCAATTGCCGGCCGAGTGTATCTTTTTTTTTTTCTGAAGCTACCAATCATCTACTATTACACTATTATAACGATAACATGTGATAACTTGACCAATTATGCATTTATATTGCATATATAAGGTGTCACGAGACGGTCAGATTTTGCTAGGTTACTCGCCAAAGAATGCTTATGCATTATTAAAAGAAATGCTCTTTCTTGGCATGGGCAAGGCCACCAGTGTGTTGGTTCAGCATTAAAATGCTTCATACTCCAATTTTTTCCTTATCCAATTCGAGTAGTGGTAATCTGTTATATTTTCCAACATGAATATATTGGAAACAATCTCAGCACAGCGTCATTTTCTTTTTGTTTCTTTTCTTTAGTTTATTTTGTTTTTGTGTTCCTTTTTTCTCTGTCATACTCATTCGGGGATCGGAGTACGTTAATATGAGTATCTTGTTTTCTCAAAGTGATTCTTGACTAAACGTGGAATTGCCCCAAAATACGTTAATTGGAACGGGAATGCCACGGGGAGTTCTTTTCAGACTAAGCAATTTCCCATCCTGGGTTTCTATCTAAGCCGGCCTCGGTCTTTCTCGTCAACTTTTGTGACCTTGTTTACTGAAGCTATATAGGAATGATGACAACTTCGCTGATGACAACGCCATTCTGTTGTGTACACAGAATGTTTACACAGAACCAAGGAGAGCCGCATAAGATTAGTCGTGTCCAGTGAACAGAGGCAGAACAATGCTCGAAGCCTCGATCCTGTGTCTATAGTATATGGCCGCAGGGCCGCCGATGCCTGCACTCTATAAAAGAGGAGGCAGATATAGAGCCGGAAATTCATTCGGGCGTTCTGAGGGTTCTGCGCCGAGCTAAACTGCGTTGCAGAAAGGGCGCGCCTAAGCGCCACGCCCAGTCGGCCGACGGTGAGTGCCGCGAGTTGCCGCCGTGGTGGGCGAGCAGTTCGCGGGACATCGACGGCGACTCCGCGCCGGCGGTGTCCCCCCTTCCCGATTGACGACGGCGCTTCCACGGGACCGTCCCGTCGGGGGGTCGCGTACGGCGCGCACCGATCGAGCGGCCGGCGCCCTTTGTGCGTAATCCTTTCGCAGCCGCCTGCTCTCCGATGCTGGCAAGTGAAAGACACGTCCGATTACCTTCATCGACCAAACGACGCTTGAAAAGCCGCGCGGGCGCGCTTGACGAGCGCGTCGCGGAAAACTAGGGCGAAAGCGTTGCGCCTCCGGCTCTGGCGGCGCCAGCGACTGAGGCCTCAGCGGGCCCCGGGAATCTCTGTTTGATTGGCAGCCGATCGATGTGCGTTTACCTGGATGCCCGGGGCCCGAAATAGCTCGGCGGAGGGGCTTCTTCAGTCGGCTTCTACTGCTAGCGCCGAGAGCCGCCGCGGGGTCGCCATGCGGTGCCTCCGACGCCGCGGTCCGCGCGCGCTTTTCATATGTAATCCCCCCAATTTACGCGCCTGCGGGTCGTATTTCCCGCTTTTCTCCCGCCTTTTTTCTTTTCCTCGTTTTTCCTCGCTCTCACGCTTCTAGACTTTTCTCGTGAGGGCGCTCGTACCTCGCGTTACATCTGTGCCCCCCCACTCTCACGGTACTTTTTTTTTTTGTGTGTGTGCTAAAAAAAAAGGAGCGTATTTTGAGTATTTTAAATGGCTTCTCGGATAAGCCCTGTCTTTTTCGTCGCACCCGCGCAGAGATTGAAAGCGAAGTAAAAACCGAGCGACATCATTTTAACTGGAGCCCTCGTCGCGAGAAGATGGTCGCCTCGCTAGCGAATGGGGCGGGCCGGGGGTAGTGAAGAAGCCTTAATGCGCACTCCTTAAGCCCTCTTGGAAACGCGCAAGCGGGAGCACTTCTTTTCCATTTATTTCGGCGCCACTTGTCGTAGTTCGTGTTTGCCATTTAGCTCACTGCGTTAGGGATAAACGTGGGGCCGCCTGAACATCTGAGGACCCGTGTAAGGCGCTAATGGAGTCGCTGTAGTAAAAGCCGTAAATTTAAGCAAGGCGAAAGGAAAAACTGTGCGACTAATTAAAAAGCCTTCGGGAGTTGAAAGCTCTCGAGAGCTAAGTCATCACGACAATTTCGATGAGTTGAGATTAAGATCGAAGAAACATTCTGACGGGCATACCGATCATCTACATGGACATGTGCAGATTCGACGATTGCGAACCGCGCAAACACTGCACAGACTCTGTAATAGCACCACCTCGAGCGAAATGTCCACATCCTCTCGTAGTTTCTTTCTTTATTTGAATCCTACCGTGCTGCTTATAACCAAGAAGGTCCAAGCTTCAATCTTTCTCCTAAACAAGTCAACCTTAGCCGTTTAGAACAGTATAGCCATGATTGTACGTCGGTGTGTTGTGTACGTACTAGTACAATTTGTTATAGCGAGTACATAACTTCGATTACATGAACTCGACGCAAGCGTGTCGAGTCAGAAGCCATACTGATCCAGACAGACCCTGTGACGTATACATGCATTTCGCCTATCAAGTCGAGCGATCGAACTCAGCCATCGCAGTCGGCGAGGAGGTTGTGGGAGAGGGTGCCTATGCGTCCGAGAAATGGGTGTTGGTCCGATACCTCCGAGAGGATTGTCGAGCCGCTTTCTTTGGAGCCATCGTTTAATGTTACAGCCTATTCATATGTTCAATCTCCATTTAACGCACAATGTTCATTGAAACTTGTTCGCGGGCACTAGTATCGCTATGCCCAAATGGTGTAGTCACGCTGCAGTTATTCAGATTTAAAGAAATCACAGGCTTTTTTAGGAGGCTCGAAGAAATTTAGCCCGCAGCAGATATCTTTATGGAAACATATTGATCGAATATTTCTCAATACACCATACGACTTGTTTTTGAGGGTATTCCGTTTAACTCGCTAACTTGAAGTGTAATCTCATTAATATCTGCTGGTCATTCAGTCAGCTAGGCTAATCACAAAATTACTGCAAGTTGCTCAAGAGGACTGAACAATACTTGGGGTACCGTGAACCTGCTTTTTTCAAGGCATGGCGCAAGTTGACTGAAACATCCTGTATGGCCGGGGTAGCGCACGTTTAAGCGAATAGGCGGGAAGGCCCTCAGCCAGCGACGCTTGCCGCGTCCATCACCGGCACTGGTGTCAGTGACGCCGCATCGCATTTGTCGCGAAGAGAGTTTCGCCACTGCAACGGCGCTGCAAGGCGTTTTTGTGTGCGTCAGCGAGCTTTTGGGCGACTTAACGTTAGCACATGGTATCTACGTCGTTGAATGAAGTGGGCTAATCAGTTATGCAGTGATGGCGCCAACACTAACGTCATTTGTATCGAGTTTACTCTGATTGCTTCATATACTGTGTCATGGCGTCATGTCAGTGATAAAAACCTTAAACAATAGCAGTAGTTGTGACATTGACGGTTTTCAAGTGTGCCCAATTAAACGTGTAGTTGAAATTATTGCCCCAACACTCACCCATATTTTTAACATGTGTCTGGAATCGGCAATATTTCCAGTGAAAATGCAGTCTGCGAAAGTAATCGTTCTATATAAAAAAGGGGGATCGTAATGACTTAAGAAATTACAGGCCGGTATACATTTTACCAATCTTTTCAAAGGTGTTTGAAAAAATTTTGCATTCAAGGATGACAAAGTTCATTGAAAAACATAACCTGTTAACACCACACCAATTTGGATTTCGTAAGAAAAAATCAGTCGAGTTAGCATTAGTAGAGCAGAAAGAATATATATTAACAGAGTTTGAAAACAAAGCTATAGTTGTTGGTATTTTCGTAGACTTCTCTAAGGCCTTTGATTTAGTTGACCATAACATTTTATTGGAGAAATTAAACTATTATGGAATACGAGAGCAGGCATTATCTCTTGTCAAATCTTACTTATCTAATAGAACACAAATTGTGAAAATCGACACTTTTACTTCTAAGGCTAGAGCTGTCCATTGTGGAGTGCCACAGGGAAGTATTCTAGCGCCTTTGCTTTTTAATATCCATCTGAATGATATCGTCAATATTAATTCTCAGGCAAGGTTTATTATTTATGCGGACGACACGAGTATTTTTTTCACTGGTAATAATATTCATGTTCTTATAGAACAATGTAACAATGCAATGAAATCCTTAGAGGAATGGTCGCGAGTGAATTCAATGAAGATAAATGCAAACAAAACAAAAGCAGTTATATTCAGACCGAAAAACAAGCAAATACCTCCCCATCAAGATATTGTATTATACTCAAGGAGTATTGAAATAGTCGAGACTTTCAAATGTCTAGGTGTCATCTTTTCAGCGAACATGTCATGGGACACTCACGTCAAATATGTTCTAAGCAATATAAGTAGAATAACTGGTGTAGTAGGCCGTATGAGATACATTCTTTCCACACGTATTAAACTCTTGCTGTACAATTCACTTTTCCAATCACATTTAAACTATTGCCAATTAGTATGGGGTAACACAACATCCACCAATCTAGAACATATTCACCTGTTACAGAAGAAGTATCTCCAGCCACGCATATAACGCTCCCTACACAGCAACGACAATAACCTTCTTTAATAACTCTGGTGTGATCCCAGCTCACAATCTCTGCAGATATCGTCTGAGTCATGTATATAAACTGGAAATCCATCGAAATATCAGCAACCTGCGTACTCTAGCCCAACTCCAGAGAAAAGCTCCAAATTACATTACAAGACACTTTGAGGATTGGTTAGTACCAGCACCACGTTCAAACTATGGGAAACAAAGCCTTAAATACGTAATACCAACACTGTTAAATTACTATAATTCGATCCGATTTGATCTTTTTACATCATCATCCAAGGAACTGAAACTGATGTACATGGTTTCGATGTAATATCCGGTAGCGTTATGTATCTGTGTTTTTTGCATTTGTTTCTTGAGAAACATGTCATTGAAGTTATGTATACAGCTATAATATGTATGTATATGTATGTGCGCATATGTTATGCTGCCTCCCTGCAGAAACAAGGATTGTAGACTCGTCAAGCTGTTGATGTATAGCTTTTTTTTCTACAGTCCCCCCCATCTGTGAATCTACAGGATGGCAAATAAACAATTTCAATTTCAATGTGCCATGCTAATCGCCACTTGTTTCCACTTGTTTACGGTATTGATCGGAAATTCTGTCAGGATGAAAACGAAGATGATTTTGTGTTGTATTCTTTTTCGTTTGTTTTTTACAGAATTAACCGCAGTAGAGTGGCTCTGAGTAAATGGTCGCAACGCCGACAAACGCAAACGCTGCGAGGATACACAAACACGTTCGAGGCAATAATCCACAGCTCACTTTCAGTTCCGGAGGCACCTATACGGCATCGTGGTCACGTGTAATATTGACAAGGCAGTTCGCACGCCAGCGTGGCTCGTAAGAACAGGCGCCATGGGCAATGACGCTAGCGAACACGAAGGCGGTCGGCCAATGACGAAAACTTCTGGCGGACGAACGAAAGGCTCTGTCAATTTTGCCCCAGGTGTCGTCGTGCTGTCATTGTCAGCAGTATACGGCTTCGGGGCTGAGAGGGGCCACGACGTCGAGTCGCGGTGGATCTCACGGAGGTCACGCGTTGCTACGGCAGCCACTGTTCGAACCCTGCCGCCAGCGTCAACCCCCAAGCACGGACGCCGCCGTGCACCTAGTTTTCTCTTCCGGTCTAAATCTATGCACAGTTTTTTTTTCTTTTTTTCTCTATCGTGACTTTTTTTTTCCTCCGCAGAGTGTTCGTTTCTTGCGAAGGAAGAAATAGAGAAAAGTATGCTCCTGCCCACCTCCCTCCCCGACCTCACTGTTCTCCATGCATATCTTATGTCACACGTATACAGGAAGGGACGAGGGGAGGAAAAACCGTAACGTAACACATGCTGAATAGCGTTCGCAACATTGCAGACCACGACCGCTTCTCCTTCGTCAGTATTGCGCCGTTTGTGTTGTTACTACCTCTGCTGCGCATGCTGCAGATTTTAAGCTCGCTGCATTGCTTGCGGATTCGTCGGTTTCGTTCAGACTCTGCACGGTAAAGTAGGAGAAAACGAGAGTACATATTTTATCCTGCTTCGGCAGCGGAGACTCCGAAACGACTGGGCGTAAACCGGTTTATTTCTCCCTAGGCGGGTCCCGGAATGAATTCCCCTACCTTTCCCTCCGTGCCCAGCTTCATTCGCAGGCAAGGCTGTCAGGAAACGGCGCCTGCGACAAACTAACGAATGAAAAGAAAAGCAAGCAAACTTGCAACGGGAACACTCGGCTGTTGTCGTTAACCCTGCAAGCTATAGCTCGAAAGTGCGTGCGGGTGCCCAAATTATTTACATTTCTTCTTTTTTTGTTCTTCTGCCGCGACGTTTCCTTCGTGAGCTTCACCGTGCCCAGTGTCAGGGTTCAAGACAAGTAAACGGTAGGAATCGCAAACGTTTTTGTAGTGCCGACGCCCTCCTTATACAAACTTCGCTCGGGCGTGTTTTTGACGTGTCGTTAAATTGATTCAGAATACAATGCGCGGATATTTTCAAAGCAAAACTGAAAAAAGCAGAGAAAGCAGGTGACGCGCCGAACATTGCGGGTGATGCCGCATCGCTATGCATGCACCCTCCTTCTTCTAAGTACGAACGCCTTGAAGGCGCGCAACAGTTTTATTAAAAGGAGGCCGTTTGACATGTTTAGCTGCGCGAAAAGAGGGGAATCGAAATGAATCAAAAAAGAGCTTGTACCATATCCTCACTCGTGTACGCTCTTTAATTTGCGCGTTCCCGCGCTTGCACTTTTGATCAGTCACGATACGCATTGTTGTTGCTGTTTTTTTCTCTCTGTCAACTTTCCGACGCGGTTTAAGATTCGCGCGATCGCGGCTAATGTTTCAGTCGCGCGCACAGCTTTGGCGACGCCGTGACATCCAGGGGTGGATGCGCCGCGGGGGACCCTCGTGCACATCAGTCTGGGAACAATGGCCGCGGGGCTGCGCTGGCCGCAGGTGCGGCGACGCTGCCGCATTGTGTTTTGGCGAGCCGAAACAGTGTGTACACGCCGGGATACGAGAAGACACGTGGCAGTGCACAAGACATGTCGGGCTTCTTGCGCTTCCCGCGGCTGGTGCGCGAGCGGATATCCGAGCGCCGAAAGCGTCGCCTCCGGGCACGACAGAGGTAGGACGTGTCTCTCTTCGTATTCGCTGCGCCTGCGCGCTTCGGCTGCTCGCACGCGATGCGTCGACCGCGACTGCCGGAAGACGCAACACCCCGAGCTTCGCGAGTGCGACATTTACGGATTAGCCGCGAGGGACAATGGGCAAGCTTATTGTTGGCGCTTCTGTGTGTACCCCCTTCCCGAGTGCGTGACGTAGATGATGGGGTCGACGGTGGGGGCGGAATTTTGCCAGCGGGCGGCGAGCATTGCCCGCGCTAGCACTCGAGCACCGTGCTGTGTGTGCAACACCGACTCCGTGCTCTGTAAGAGACTCTGTGAATGCGCTCAGTGTCCCACCTTCGTGCGCATTTCCAACGCCGCTGCTTGCGTTCCGAGGCACTGGCGTTCTCAGCTGAACCTTGCGCTTGTGTACTTCTCGCTCCTGTGGAGCGCGACTTCAAAGCCATTTTTTTTTTTTTTTGCTCTCCTTGATTGTCTCAATCAGCGCGGTAGAAGTTGCATGTTTATCTTGGTCAGTATACGCCTTGCCTGCAGCATAGAGCACGCATCATGCGCTCTTTGTTATTGTCACTTTATTTATTTTATATTTTTTTTGCGCGCGGTCAGGCGCTAGGAAAAGAGTTTCGATGAAACAGGCCATAAAGCATTCACTTCACTGCAGTCGGCGCGAGGCGTAATCTCGAGCGTACGCAGTCTCTGGGAGCGCGGTTACTGAAAATGCAGAACAGGCAAAAAAAAAAAAAGAAAGAAAGAAAAAGAAAGAAACAATGTAGCGCGAGAATTGTTTACCTCCAGTTTCTGAATCCATTCTCGGCACATTACCGCAAGACTGGAGCCGAGTAGAAGCTTTGACCGCGCGCACAACACTCTCTGTGCGCGCTTCTGTGGTGCATGCGAATCGATTTGGCTCTCGTGGAACGTTCGATCACGAAAGATCGAACGACACAGAACGCCTCGCCCGATAAGGTTTCGTGCATGTGTCTCTGTTGCCCAAGCGTCCGCGAACGTTAATTGCTCCGATTTATTGATTTATCCACTAAGATTTGAGGCTTCACGGGCTAGTTTCTTCATTACCAGTACTTTGCCGCGTGCGCGAAACGCACTAGCGCGCCGTAGACATGACGTGTATTTGACATTATATCAAATAAAAAAGAAGTTGCATAAAATATTTCACCCGCAAGCTGTCTGTATTATGTGCGCATCAAACAGCTGCCTCGTGAAACGCAGCTTGAATGATGTCACCAAGAGCGTGCGAGAGATATATTAGGATCGCTGCAAAACTCGTAAAATGTTTTCTCATTTCCCTGCTTTATCTGGAGACGTAGTATTCAAGCACAATTTATGTTTCGAGCTTATCCTGTTGCGTAATTGATTATATACCGTGTAACATAAACTGGTTAACACGCTGGAATTATGAGCGTTAGAAACACTCAAACAAAGTTCTGCACTATAAAGCGCTAAAATGGACGACCGCAAACGAGTCTGTTGAACTAGCACATTGAATGTGCTACTAAACTGCTGAACTAGCATCATTTATGTCTGATTTACAGATATGTACGTATTACTTATGAAATGTAATTAGGTTACTTAGTGCCGGCAAAAAGGTAACTGGGTATGGTGCTAATTACTTCATTTAAAGGAAATTGTGGATGGAGCAAATACTACTGAAAAAAAAGCAACTCTTTACTTAGAAGTTATCAGCAGTGGTAGGAAAAAGCATGTCCCTGGAGTGTTTAAAGTTACAGTTTGAAGTTAATTTGCAAGTCACGTATTCCAGGAACCAAACACAATTTTAACGTTACCAACAATTATCTAGTCTTTAAAATAGGTGCTTCTTCTACGGGCGTGCAAGGTATTTCAAATAAATAAATTCGAATCGCACAACTTACTCGTCTTCACGGGTAAATAGTCACCGAAAAAAACAAAAACAAGGACAAAGGAGTGAGATCACCATTTTCTTAATGCGCGTCATTGTGGGGATATTGTGGTAAAACTGGTATGATTTCACACTTGTTTTGAATGGCGTTGACAGTTACGCCTTCATAAATGTCTTGCCTATTAAACTGGATTTGCTCAGCTGCGTTATTTGTGCTTCAGTACTTTCGTCAGTAAGAATCATGAAAGCAACTGGCTTTTGCAAGCAGAATCTCTGGCGTTGGAACAATGCAGTTGCGCGCGGGCCCCAAATGTTCTCGTTTAGTTTAGATTCATGCAGTCTCAAAGGCTGATATACGAGATGAGTTTCCGCTATATTTAATTTATTTATTTATGGTATTTATTTATTTATTTATTTATTTATTTATTTATTTATTTATTTATTTATTTATTTATTTATTTATTTATTTATTTATTTATTTATTTATTTATTTATACTATCAATCCCGATAGGGATTACAACAGGAGGAAAAATAGAAACAGGGATTTAGTACAAGGAAAAAAATAAAACATTTACAACCAAAGGTCGCCCAATTTACGGCTGTAAGGCATACAATAAGCTCTGCAAAAGTAAATTGCACAGACAAAATGACATTCGCACGTGACTTACATGAGAACAAAGACAAAAACATAACACTGTTTTGAAATTGGGAGGCTATAGCGAATCGCTTTCAATTAGTTTAGAAAAATGGGCTAAGGATATGCTACTGGTAATGGAGGGGGTCAGGTTATTTGCCTTCTCTGATCGCCAGGGAACAAACGAGAATTTGAGTGCATCTGTATGGAATTTGTGTGAAGCAAGGGTATGGCAGTGTTTCTGGCGGATAGTTCTTGCTGCGGATTGCTTAATATAACGGCACTTGTCTATATTTAGGTGGTACATTTAGTTGGTACATTACCGTTAAGCGTGCCAATTTCGCCCGGTTTTGTTATGGTTAGTAATCCAGCCTTCTTAAGCAGTTCTGTGGGCGAATATGTTCGGTTAACTTTGTTAAAAATGACCCTAAGTGCTTTTCTTTGAACTCCTTCAAACTTGCTGGGGAGTTTTTTTTTTTTTTTTTTCGGAAACTAAGCAGCTAAGGTACGATCTTCGCACAGGCGCCTGAAACAGACGGTCATTAACCTCTTATGGCCATTTTCTTTATTACTGAGAAAAAATTTGACTAGCACTTCGAAATAATTATATGAATAACACTTCGAAATAATAACATCCATCACTAATTTCACACCATTAGTATACCAGCGGGCGAGATGTCTGGGCACTTCTCGAAAAACTGAAAAGCATAGTGGAACACGAAACAGTGTCTTTGTATTCGCACATTTTCGCACTGTACAACCTCTGACCTGGCGCCTGAGGTGTCCCGCACCGTATGGCATGCCTGCAAAATAGTAGTATTGCAGAGGTGGCGACTACAATAGGTGGCATCCTAATTCATTCTTCAGCGACGGTTGAAAGCGATCTCGAAGGCTTTGCTTTTGCAGACTGCATACGCCAGAAGCGATTGCAGGAATCCAAAGCACGTCATGACCGCCATAACTTGGACTCATTTGTGCACCTCAATAGATGCAGCCGTATGAGTATTGTTAGAGTGTGCACCCGCTTTGGAAACCCCTTGTGCAGAATAGAACATTATTTTCTTAGTCAGAGATGGTGACACGCTGACCCGTTTTTTGTTCGATGTACTAGTACACATGACGTCGAAACCAGGATTTATCTGGCTTACGCGTGCCGTTCGGATTTAGAAGCTTGTTTCGACAACCGGCTAGAAGAGGTTCAAATAGAATGTCGGCTGACACATTTTCTTGAAACAATCCTTGCCTGGACTTTCAAGCAGAGAAAGACAGAGTGGCGGCTTGCTTGAAGGGGATTTCTACAGGGCCTCAAAATTTTCTAGCGCGGGAAGTATTTGTGCGCCCTACAAAAGTGCGACTCTGTTCTGTTATTTCAGTGCAACGCGAAAACTATGAATAAATTATGCTTCATCTCATCTCAAACTCACGGGGAGGGCGAGTTTGATCTGCCCGGGCTTTCCACAACATCGCCTTCGCGAGTCCGTCAGTTCAGCGCATTTTATCCTTCAGCTGGCAGGAGGCTTTTCCCCTGACTTGCAATACGATGAGGTGCGTCGTGACCACGTGGGCGTTCTCCGGTGAATTTGTTGATTCTCATACGCCTCTAAGAAGTCGACAGGCAGGAAAGAAGTGGATTTTCTCCCACCGTTTTTCCTTCTGCCCATCCCCCCTCTGTAGTTCGAGACAGCATTCCGGTTACCAAAACAACAGTGGGTGTTCTTATTTTTTTTACGTTTGTTTTCTACTGGGTTCAACCGTTTGCAGCTATACACGTTCTTGCATCCGAAAAGTTACATTTCGAAAGCCCTACGTGGGAGTCAAGCTGCTGCTGTGAGACTAAAAATAGCAATAACGCGGGATGTAAGGAAAGCTGCGGCGGCTTGAAAAAGAGTCCGCGTTGCGGGGGCTATACTTGCTAACAAAGCTCTTCGCGACGCTAGGCTCGCAGTCCATCGTCCGCGAATCGAGCATCAAACAGAAGCTCGAGGGGCAGTCGATGGTCCTCAGACTCAAGTTTGCAGAAAAGTTAAAAAAAATCAGAAAAGAGAGCGACCAAAGAGTTATCCTCGACGTCAGCATTGGTCCCGGCTGGTATACACAGACTCTTCGGTCGGTATACAACCGATGCGTTCCTTCAGGCGACACAATATGGTCGCGAGCCGGCGGCGCGGGTTAACGACGCCGGGACTGTCAACAAATATTGGCGACAGGCTCCGCGATGCGCCGCTTGCTGGGCGCACGGGAAGGCGAGTGAGGGAACGCTTTTTTTTTTTTTTTTTTGTCACGCACGGTGCACCACGCTGCACACACGCACACTAGCCACTATTTGCTCGTTCATTTTCGCGCCCGACCCTTTCTTGCAAACCAACTCCTTAGCTTTTATTTAAAAGGAAGCTTTCTTTGCCGCTGTCACACAATGGGTGTGGAAGCCTTAGATGCATCTAGATATATGTAGTACAGGTGCATGGTGCATATACGCCGCTCCTGGGAGCATCCTCCCCTGGGCAAGCCACAGACGTCATCTTCGCTCTCGTGACGTCACCGCATTGTCGTCTCACAGTGGGCCCGGACCTGAAATGGTGTTAACATCTGGGCGTAGCTTTTAACTGGTGCAGTGTGTAAACATAAACGATCCACGAATTGTGTCATGTATAAACTTTCTCGTTCCGCTCAAGTTTACTAGGATAGAAATAACCGTTTTCATCGCAAGGATATTGGGACAATTTTTCAACGAGCTCGGCACGGCCTCAGTTCTTACTTATATGCACAGTGACTCCAAAATCCAGTCTCACACACGGACGCGCGAGTTGTGTGTGTGACGAATTAAAATTGTGAGGCTTCACTTCGTGAAACTGCCCAGTGAGTTACGAAAGACGCCGTATATATAGTGGTGGGCTCTAGATTAATTTTGACTATCACGGGTTCTTTAACGTGCGCTTAAATATATACGTTGTTCTCGTCTTACGCGCTGTCTCCCCGCCCATATGCAACACCAACTAGCCCAACGTCGATCACTTACGCACGAGTGGTTTTTGCGTTTCACCCCCAGCGGAATGCGGTCGCCGCCCGGCTGGGAATCGAACCCACGCCCTCGTGCTGATGACCAGAATGCCGTAGCCATTGGGTCACAGCAGCGTGCGTGCTGTTACAGCGTCAGTAGTCCGGTGTCAGTGTACTCGTATTTAGTGGCAGCTAAAAGTTAGACGAAAAGAAAAAAATATATGAACCAATTACTACCAACCTTCTTCCGCCTCTGCGTGAATAGAGACGGCAAATCCTGCAGTAGTAAGTGTCTTCGGCGTGGCTTATTACGATTTAACGTAACGCGGGTGCCTTCTTGATATATATATATATATATATATATATATATATGTTAAGAGCCGTTTTTCCAAATTGTTCCAACGATTTTAAGATAGCCAGCAATTGTTTTGTTCCTATCTTGGCGTACGTTTCCTTGCCATAATCATATATGCAATTCGCGAAGCTGACATAAAAAAAGAAGAAAAAAAAAGAACATTTTCGAGGCTGGACCTTAATCTTCGGTGATACAAAAACAAAACAGAAAAAAGAGGAAAGAAAAAATGTTTTAAGCACCTGGGCTTGCAATACTCTACAATAACAATACATTGAGAAGTGAGCATACATGCACGTGGGCAATAGTATATGTACGTTAGAGTGGTCTTTAAAAAATCGAGCAGTATAATTTTCATTTAAGAAGGAGACAAGTATTTGTATGACTATATTTGAAAGGGCACTCAGTGTTGTCAGCATCGCTGAGGAGAAGAAAAATTACCCAGGGGAGCTTAATGGACTTTTCCAATTCTCCCGCGAAAGTAAAGTGTGCTTAAAAGGTTCGCGGAAAATTTGCAACCACCGAACGAGCCGGCGCTGATGAAGCACTTTTCAACTGTCGCCACATCGTGGGCTTTCTGCGGCCTTCCCTGCTAAGATTCTTTTGTTGTCCTGAAAAATTGGCCGACGAGTGCGCACTGTTCGCGACGTATAGCAGTTCGCGCATGCATCCAGAACGCTGCGAAGCTTATCTGCTTATTGCTATTTCTTACCTTACAGCTGCATTTCAAACTTGATGTCATATTGCTCCTTAACAATATTGTTCAAATGAGAACCGTGTAAGTGAGGTTTGTTGAATTCTTGCAACAAGCGAACGGCAGTGATTCGTTACGGTTCGTATTTTTAGCGTTGCTCAATCAAGGAGCCGTAATGCAAATGGTAAACCTAACCCCTAAAAGTCGTGGCCTATTCACAGTGGTTGTCGGCAACTTGTTGCTGAGGCGGATTCACAAAGGCGGGAGAGCTCTGTCGCCGGTCCATACATGCCTTCTTGCATTACGTTTCAGGATCACTAAGCGCGAAAACGTATGTGCAGCTTACTGATGCTGTTTTGCTACTATGCAAACAGCATACGGCATTAGGAAGGCACAGCTTGTGATGCTACAGCTATTCAGATTTAGTGAGTCCGCCTAGCGATTCGAGTTGCGAACCGCCGGATCTGCAAGCGATGTGATAGAGTTTTAATGGTACGAACGAGCGGGAGGCTAGGAACTCTTGTTTATGATGTGCTCTTCGAGTACACAATCTAGCGACTACCACGGCCCTATTTCGTGTTTACTAGAGTTCGTCAATGATGAAAGGTATTCCATTTGCCCTAATTATGTTTCCCCCCATTGTTTCTCTTTTTATATTTTCTCTTGCCCTCGCCTGCGTTTAGTACTGATGTTGGGTTAGCCGGCTTTTCAATAACCTGCATTAAAGGTTTTCGTAATTTAATAAATATGCGAATGTTGACAAATCGAGAAATAAAACACAGAAGGCGGGTACACTAGACATGCAGGAATGAGCTCTTGCTACTCGGCACTGGGCTAAAGAAGTAATAAACATTTAGTCCCACTTCTAAACAACAACAACAACAAAAAAAAAAGACATTAAATGCGTTTGCACAAGTACGTGAGTGTTTCTGAAACTGTCACATGTGGATGCAACGAACATCGCTAAACGCTAAAGGTTTCATGCATGCGATCAAGTCCGCTGTTCCACTCTGGGCCCTCCCACAGGCACTGCACATGATGGCGTTCGGTGATCGATTGGAGGCAGCGGCATAGAAGCTGATATAATGTTTTTCGCGCCAAACCTGAAGCCGTGTCGGGGTTCTGTTAAGGAATGTTGAATCATTCGTTAAAAGCTACCCACCACCGACGTACCACAAAATAGTCGCCTTGCAACGGCAAGTTTCGCTTGGTTTAAATACTATAAGCAATATTCGAGTGAATTACTATTTTAGTTCCGCAAAATAATAATAATAATAATAATAATAATAATAATAATAATAATAATAATAATAATAATAATAATAATAATAATAATAATAATAATAATAATAATAATAATAATAATAATAATTTTTAAAAAGGCTTTCAACCAGACTCTTGACGTCAACATAATGCTTTTTCGTCGGGATTATGCGACCTTGGTAGATGTAATGTCTCGCACAACCGCGGAAGAGACATCCAGCGGCAAGTGCATCAAGCATTTCAGCCGCTCTGCGCACGCACCTCTTTAAGTTCACTTGGCGCACTTCTTAAGCTCGTCACTCAGTTCACGCATTCGATACGCGGAGCGATACACAGAAAAGAAATACCGAGCCCCCGCTGAACCCCGCTGCTGCAATGGCAAGCGCCCGTTTTCGTCGGGGACAATAGCACCTTTCTGGCACATCAAGCAACCTCGCGAGAAAGCCCCGCGTTCCGCGGGGAGCGACAGAACGTTCCTTGTCCTGTGTGTTGGTCATCTGGACGGCGAGAACGACCCCGCACGCTATTGTCGGCATCAACGTCGCCCGCATCCATAAAAAGCGCTCGTAGCCTTTGATCTCGGTCTTTGATGTGGGACCTAAAGACAACCACGCCGGTGAAGGAAGTACTTGGGATGAGTGAAGTGCGCGAGACCGAGGTTAGTAGGGGCGCAGTGAAGTAGAAAAGCAAGTGAATAACCAAAACTGGCGCGCGCGGACGCGAGTGCAGCTCTTTCGGAACAGAGGATGGCGACCAAAACCAAAATACCGGTCGTAAGGAACCACGAAACCGCAAAAAGAAGTAAAACATTGGGCTCCAATCCACGCTGTGAAAGTGGTTGGTTGGCGAAGCTTGTGGTATCACCTTATCCGATAGACCAATGTGATGTCGCCTTAAAGTGGCTCCTAACTAGACTGAGCACGACGCCGTTGTGCAAATTGAAGTTGCTGTTCCCGTCGCTACTTAGCCTGGCTAAGTCTAGATAAGCATAGTTGGGACTACTTAAGCTTATTCAGTCATCGATAAGCAATTGATAGCCAATCAATAGCTAATCAATAGTCGATAAATAATCAATAAATTCTGGAAAATGCTGGGGATGACTTGGTAGTGCCTAGTCTAGCCCAAATACGTGGCCAATACCTTGCGATAGCCAATCAACATCCAATCAATAGCTAATCGATAGTCGATCAATAATCAATAAATTCCGGAAAATGCTGGGGATGATTTATAGTGCTTAGCCTAGCCCAAATGCTTTGCCAATACCTTGCGATAGCCAATCGATATCTAATCAATAGCTAATCAATAATCGATCAATAATCAATAAATTCCGGGAAATGCTGGGGATGACTTGGTACTGCTTAGCCTACCCCAAAAGCCAGGACTAGCTAGGTGCCCATCAGCTCCGCTGTTTCTTTAGCATTGCGCCTCAAGTGCAAGCTACGCAAAATTTTTTAATATGTGTAAAATTAATATTCGTCGATGTCGTTTTACCGCCCAGCGAGTTTCTAGTAAACAACCGAGCAGGAAATGTGTCGCTAGTGTCTATGCGGCTTTCTTTTGCGGCGATTTCAACCGCCATTTAAATGATACGAAGTATATATGGATTTGCCTAAACTCCATCCTTCTGGCTTCATACACAGCCGTAACTGCACTTACGTTAACATTCTTGATGCTAATTATTTATTTAAAAATTGTTTATGCAAGTGATCAGTGCCACTTCGACTCCAATTTATACAATTTTATGGTTTTCAGGACATAAAAAAAGGGAAAAGGCAATTGTTTAGAAGCAGGAGAGGAAAACAAAACAGTAGGCCTTTTGAGTCTTACAAAATGTCGTATAGATTTAGCGGCACATATAGTCGGAATTGGCGTAATTTATTTCTAACCTACAAATTACAATTGGAAATTAATTAAATGTAAACGTAAAACATTTGGTTGCTCTAAACAAAATTGTAACAACAGTAAAGCAGCTATGTTTCTCAACGGATCGGGAAACGTATGTTTTCTCAACGGATTCATGTCCGATCACTGAGAAACACGTTCACATGGTGTAAATTTAGAAGCAACGTGTTGCATTAGAAATCAGGTGTGTGTGTGTGTGTGTGTGTGTGTGTGTGTGTGTGTGTGTGTGTGTGTGTGTGTGTGTGTGTGTGTGTGTGTGTGTGTGTGTGTGTGTGTGTGTGTGTGTGTGTGTGTGTGTGTGTGTGTGTGTGTGTGTGTGTGTGTGTGTGTGTGTGTGTGTGTGTGTGTGTGTGTGTGTGTGTGTGTGTGTGTTTGTGTGTGTGTGTGTGTGTGTGTGTGTGTGTGTGTGTATTGGAAAGGGAACAACTTCTACATTGTCTAACTTTACATGGTTTCCTGGATCGGCGCTCTTCATTCGGCTGGACATTCGCTAACACTTGGGAGGCAGGCAAAAAAAGAAGCTGCGCTGTAATTAGGCGCTTGAAGGTGAATATTTGTATTGCTGGCGATATTTAAGTACCGTTTCTTCTTTCATAACGGAATTCCGCAGGGCACAAATCTGGTTACCGGCATACCGGCATGCAGGGCATGTACAGATAAGCTGTCTCGTTGGCATCGCGACCGTCGTTCCATCGTCTACTCGGCGAGAAGCACACTGACTCACGCCAGACCTCTCACCCCAACCACGTCTCTGCTGATCATCGGGTTTTAGGTTAGAAATGCCGTTGACCACCAACGACCATGGAAAGTGACCGACGATATCGCTTAAAAAAGTGGTTCGCTGACTTTACCATAGAGACCGTCAGTTGTTGAATGGGAATGGAATATTGGGGAAATTATTTCTGTTAAGGGGTGATGCCACAGTTTTTTTAAAGGTCGTTGTAGGTACTAACTAGTTATCACAACATCTACTACCTTTAGTGTAACTGCACTTGGTAACGGTAGAGTTGGTAACATTTCTGACTAAACAAGGTAATCACTGTTACTAATGGGACACAGCTACCAATTCCAAATGTAGTTAGCCCCACTCGATACAATGTTTCTAGCGGGAAACGTCTTTCTCGAACCCACTCTGGAATATGCCGGAGTAGGTCCAATAAATGTTTTATAGGCTAGAAACATTGTACCCGGTGGGCTTACTCCATTTGGAATTAGTAGGTGAAACTCATTAGTAACAGTGATTACCTTGTTTAGTCAAAAAATGTTACCAAGTGTACCATAACCGGACGCAATTATATTAAGGTAGTGAATGTTGTGACAACATTTAGTAATCTTAAAGACCTCTTTTAACAGCGGAGCTGTTTAAAGGGCAACTCCGGCGATTTTTCGATGTCAACGGATGTCGATGAAATTCGCTGGGCCTGTTCCTCTGAATACCTCCGCCGTGTCCTAAAAAAAGCAGGCTTGAGAGTTGCACAGATTTTTTACAAATGAATTTAATTTATTGCCTCGAGCATCCTACCTTACCTCCTCCTCAGTTATAGGCCACATTGTGTATGACGTCAGGAATAGTCCACGCAGAGCATGCCGGGATCATGCAGACGACAGCGACGAGAGTGTGAAGGAGTCGACGATCGTGAGCTAGTGCTTGGCGTGAGATGTTGCTGTCGCGAGAAGTTGCATTCCCTGTGGACGGGCAAGGCATGCGGGGTGGCAAGCGGTGTTGCGTTGTTGGCTGCACGAACTTCAGCCTTCGCCATCCGCAAACACAGTTTGAGCCGATGCCGATCGCGTTCAGCCGAGGTTAAGCCTATCACAGTGGCCGAGTTCGTGCGTCTGCTGCTGGCGGACCAGATCCACTGATATGAAGCTAATTAAGCTATTAGGATGAGGAAAGCTGCTTCTGAAGTCAAGTTTTGACCATACGTATTTGAAATAAACCATTCCTCATTTCGTACAGTGCACACGCAAAAAGCTAGAAGTGACAACACGACGCGCAATCAACATCCGTATACACTGCTGTTCTCGAATGCGGCCAGTCGCACTCGCTGGCGCTTCCCTAAATGAAATGTGACTACGCGAATGCATGAGTGTATTATTACCTATTGTTATGCTGACTCATTATTTAGCTTACGAGGTGCACTGTTTGCCTCGTATCCCAAATGGGCAGCAAGCGGAGGCCCCTTCAATACAGCATGCGTAAACAACCGTCTCGTTCAGCTGCCAACGATGTCATACTTCATGACATCGGCGTTTCCGCGAGAAAACTATACGTTCTCTAAATGAACGATCATACGCGCAATGTCCTAATCTATGTCTACTTTACGGAACACTAATTGTGTGCATGAAGAGAATACGAAGAATGATAAGCAGGCTGCACAACGCTTCCCTACTACGGTCTCCCGCTCGCTGTTTTCGAAGGTGTGTGGTCGCACGTATCAGCGCGACCCAGAGTGATGTAACGGTGCTTACATGCACAAAATTTACGTGTTTTGATATGTTCTGACATTAATTGATGTCACCGATGAGCGGCTATCTCAAGCGAACGACGTACCAGTGGTCGCTGTACCTGCCAATGTAAACAAATGCACCGGTCGGTGCTTTGGACTGTCAGCGGCGTTCTTGTGGGATACAAATGCGGAAAGTCGTGCTCCACATCTTATAGTGAGCATGCGAAGCGGTTCCCTGAGAGGGGTAAAACACCTAAAATAGCAAGCAGCACGTATATCAGTGGTTAGGGCTACCCTTGGTCTTCATGTCGCAGCGCGATATGTTGCGCATGGGTGCTGGCTCTAGTGGTGGAGGACGGCGATTCGTGGCTGTTGAATTCTTATGAATCATAACTGTCACTGTTTGACAGATCCGAATAGGTGGTGCAGCTTGCAATGTAACCCGAAGGTCCCCGAAAGTCCGGCGCGGTCACGAATAAGCTGAGCGTCTGCTCTTCGCCGGTTTTGTTCGCCCCGCGGGCGAGACCGGCATGCGTTGCGCGCCTTCCCCGCCGGGGATACATTCGTGACGTCAGACGCAGAGGTTCGCTTGGCTGCTTGCTCAGGTTTCGGTTTCGTTTTTGCGCTTTTTTGCTTATTTAAAATTATTTTCGAATTTGCGGAACATTTCTCCTTTCAGGTGCGTCACAGGAGGGTCTCGGGAAGCTAAATATTTTATTAGCTCGACATGGTCAAAAAATTGCCGGAGTTGCCCTTTAAGCTCTTGGTTAGGCCACGTAGTGCGAACAAAAACAGTGGGCCGATCATGGAGGTAGTGCAGAAAGGGTCCAAGCGCACTGGCACATACCCCTGGGGACTAGCGAAGCTGTTTAAACTCGTTGATGGTCCGTCGAATGTACGCCGCACAACCTCCACCTGGCGATGACGTCACCATGCGTCGCCTAGCAACGCTTCGCCCCAGCTGCGCCGACCGCGCCGAGCCTCGTCACAGCTGCGTGAACCCGTGACGTCATCGCGCGCGCCGCATCGCTTCGCCTTAGTATGGTGGCTAGAAAGCCACCATAGCCTTAGCCTTGCCGAGGCATGACGTCACCGCGCTGTGCGGAGTGGTTGCTGCGGCTGCGCAGACACGGAGCTAAGCCGTGACGTCACTGCGCCGACCCACGGGATATATAGCTCCGCGTCGCCGCCGCCGCAACACCAAAGCCCCGCCGTCTCCGCGCTGAGTACATCGCCGCGAAGATGGGGCGGCCGAAGAGCGTCACTCCCGAAGCAGAAGAAGCGCGTGGTGAAAGCCGCCGAGCCGCTATTCGAGAGCGAGTGAGATGACTTCGGTCAGACCTTGAGTATCGCGCTGCCGAAGCGATTCGCAAAATATCCGGAGTTACGAGCCCGCGAAACCGAGCAAAAGCGTTTGAGCGTCCAGATACTTTAATGACCGAGTGTTCGTTGCTCCTTGGGTTGTCCATGATTCCGGGGTGACCTTGCGCAAAACGTGGCCGAGTCTCGAAGCAGAACCTCGATAAAGCTAGGTGGTGTCGCCAGTTTCGCCGTTTGCCCAGTCTTCGCACCACTAGTGTGAAGCTGCCTCTAATTTTTTTTAAGAGTATAAGGAAAGCGCGCCGGCAAATCGTACCCGCTGTTGTTTTCACTTTCCCAATGTCTTGACAAAGTGGACCCGGACTATTGGTTATTTGGGGACATGTTAAGTGCAAAGGCGCAGTTGCGTGAAAGAAACAAGGCTTCTCAAATAATTTCATTTCATTTAATGTTACGCACGTGAACGCTGTTTTCAGACGTATTTCTGCTCAGTTATTCCGTAATCAGGCAGGGCAAAATAACAAAACCCCTGTGTTTATTGTTAGAAAATTGGTGTGTTTGAAGTTTTATTAATGTTACTGTGTTTAAGAGAACCAGCTTCTGGTGACAGTATAGTCCAGTAAGAGGGCACAAATACTGCGACGAAATCTACGAAACTGGTTTTAAGAATTAGAGATACTTTTTGTTGCTTTTTCATAAAGATTCGTGACTGAGAATAGCAATCAGGCAAGAGAAAGCCAGGTAAACGCAGAAAGCGCCACCTTGTTCACGCGGCTGAATAGGCTCGAGGGGGAAAATACATTCCCCGCGCCGCTTCTGAGGCGTGTTTTCATGGGCGTTACAGTTGCAGTACCCACCGCGAGTTTTTCCTTTCTTCTTTCATTTTAATTTTCAAGTGGCAGCCTATGCAAAGCAGGCGCCCGGAGCAAAAAGCTCCGACAGAAAAAGGAATTCACACGAGTGGAGCATCAGCATAGGCAAACCCAATTCTTTTGACTTGCTTTATTTGTAGCCTCTCGTTGCCGCCTCGGCAACATCTGAAGGACGAATCTAGTTTTCATGCAAAGTAGAATAAGAATCAAGGCTAGCTCCGGGTAAAAAGAAAATAAATTTTAAAAAACAAAAAGAAAACTAGATATCCTAGGAGGATAAGAAAAGTGAAAAGAAATCAATGCCAGAAATCACAGGCGGGCAGTGAAGCTGCTGTTGAGTTGGCTTCACCGCGTGCCGGCGAATTCTGCAATAAAGCCAACACGCTCCATGAAACTACGAGTGGGAGTGTTTGGGAGGAGGCTGGCGTGTGGGTACGTCGTTTGAAAATGGGTGTGTCGCTCAGATGAAAGGAAAAGAAAAAAAGAGTTCTTTCGTGAACGTCCCCCTCCCTACTTCGAAATCGTGCGCCCCGTTCTTTGGTTGGTTCGTTTTATGGAAATACAGGTATGCGCCGTGCTATAAAACTTGGTCGGTAGTCGCGGCTTGCTTGTTTTATTAGTGGGCCTCGTGAACTTTCGCTGCTATCACCCTCTGATAGAATAATAATAAAAAAAAGGCTCGTACCAGAAAGGTAATGCAGGGTTGTATGCAAAAGCGAGGGAGATTCGTTCGTCGCGTGCTCTCTTCCCCCTTGTTGAATGGACGACTCGGCTCACTTGAGCACGAAGGTAGGTTTTGAACAAACAGAACCGCGGGATGCCATTGCGAAGCACGATCACCGAAGTTGTTTTGTCTCGGATCCGCAAGAGAAAAGAAATGTATGTATACCAGAAGGTTCTTAAGTTCCTGGTGTATCCGCATAGCTCGTATAAATGAAATGAAATCGCTACCTTACGCGCCACGATGGCCCTGCAGTCAGCATTTTGCCTGTTGGGCTTCTGCGTACGGGATCGCTGGTTCAGTTAGCCGCCATGATTGAATGATAAATATGGAGGGGGACTTTGCGTAAGGAGGACTCTGTACTGAATATTCTTATTTGCGCTAAAGAACGCAGATGATAAAATTAATTTCAGGCATTCCTCAGTGTGGAGCCTGCAGTCGCGGGTGTAAATATAGGACTATGAAATCGACGCATCACCCAAGAAACAAACGCATAGAGCATTAAAAATAAATCAGCGTTATGACAACGTGAAATAACTAAAAGTGAAGTTACTGAAAAGCTATTAAGTTATGAAGAGACTACAAACTAAAATGAAACGCACTAAACACCGAGTGTGACTGACCATAGTGACTACAGTTTTTCTTTAGTGTTCTTTCTTTTTCAGAAAATATAGTTTAAGCATTTGCACATCTTCTCTTGACCACAACCTGTATTAGGGCAACGTTTTAGTTACAGTAAATAGTTGGTAGTTTGCGCTTCGTCATCCCTGTCTGGTGTGGCCTTCCGGGGTTTTCAGTAGTATAGTCAGCGCATTACAATATAAACGAACACTGACTAGCCCAGTTTCTCGCTATACCCGCACACGTTAAACGAAGTTCCTCGCACTGAGCACGATTGCTGGATATCATTGCAAGGCTTGATCTGGCTATAGCTAACAACATTCTCTTCCTATTTCTCCACGTGTTTGTTGAGCGCTGCTGTTTTCGTGCGTACTCACTCAGACCAACTTAACTGCCTTGTTTTCCAAAGCGCTGCTGCCTAAACGGGTATTGTAGCCATAAAGTTTCAAGAGTGGCACAGGCAGCCTTGCCTCAATGCTAGCGGCTTTCGTAATATGATTTTAGTTGTTTTACATCGAAAGTCAGATGAAACCCAGACAGATCCAGAAACACTTTTGTGGAACGCCTTTGTATCGCCTCGTAGCGGCAGCAGCCGCGCACTCAGTGATCCGACGGCGTTCTTCCCGCCGAATAAGGCGGGCGCTGATGCGCACTCGATGACCATGGTCGATGATTATTACGGTCGCTAAAGCTCAGTCACTACTCGACGAAGTCTCGGCCCTTCTAGGAACTCCATTATAGCAGACGTCCTCGCCTCGTTCGAAACGCCACGCACCCCACCCCATTGCGACTCGGATCACATTCACTCTTTTTGTCACGCTCCACGAACGGCCACAAACAACAAGTGGCTTCGTAAACACGGTACGAATAACATGTATGAACGGACCCCAGCTCATCGTTATAACGAACCACATAATAGCGACGGCGCTGGGTAATGGCGAACAGCTCACAATCTAAAGGATTTGTTCTTGAAATGCTTGCTCGCTTTTTTTTTTCTTACCATGAAATAATATCGGATCGAAAGATGGCGAATAAGGACAGACTTGGGGGAAATCGTTCACGGAATTGTTCTGAAAATTGTTCTCGGAAATTGTTCTCCATTCTCGGAGTAGAGACCTTGGTCGGTGCACACGGTATGTATTGACCCTTTTCCCGGTGCTCCCGTGGGCGCTGCCATGTTTGATCACGTGGTGACGCGTCCATTGCTTGCCTCAGCTGCCTCGGTTGCCTCCGCGTTTACAATGCAAGCGCGTGACGCCTGCGCGGCGCAACAAACTTCCGTTTCGACGCATATCGTAGACGGTGACTGTGTGGACGACACGAAGCTTTGGCCACAGCTTTAGAGGACATGTAAGTGCTTTCATAGCTCATTACGCCTTGTCCAAACGGCGCGAGCAGCGTATACGGTGCTTGCACTAAAAGCGAGGCTAGAAATGTATTCCAAGCTGTCCAAACTTCCCGCTTATGAATTAAATCAGGATCACTGTTCTCGTTCTTTATTTGGCAAACATTTTGAAGCATCGGTTTGTCATGTTTCTGACTCAGTAATACTAAGTTCCTCGGTGAGGCTACTATCTGATTGTTTATTTTCAGCCTAATCGCGCTCGCGGGTGCGCTCTGCTGCGATCGATTTGTTCTTGCGGCGCACAAAACTTGGAATGTAAATAGGTAAAAAGGTAGCTTGTAGCAAAGACGTATTACCACTAGTCCGTCGCTTACTCTGTGGACCGTCACGAAACGTTCAGCTTCCAACATTCGTGTCTGTGTAGTCGCCGTCACTCACGCTTTCAGCACATTGATTCAAGTGTGCTCACATTCACTTATTATTGATACGTTGGCGATAGGGTGCATGTAAGTTTGCGTGCGAGTAGGGGCAGATGTGTGTAAATAACGTGCGAAAAACTTACTATGCCCGTAAATGGCGTTACTTCCTTTTTGTAACGAGCGCTACTCACTCTTAAGTGCCGACGTTGCGGAGTTGAAGTCCTTTCTTTGGAGGTTAGCTATACAGCGCAGGCGGATGAATTAGCCTTTTTTATCCTCAAGGAAAGCCGTGCATCGCGAAGGGCCGACAACACAGGCAGTCCTTATGTAGCAGCGGCGACACAGGTTGATTCCATTCCTTAATATGCGAATCACTATTTTTGCAGCTAACTACCGCACACGTCTTCCCTTTATTGTTACACATTTTGCAGCATGAATTGGGCACAGTGCATGAGCGAACACCCACTTGCATTTCCGCCAGCTGATCGCATAGTAGCAGGACAGAAGCAGTAGTGGTTTCGTATTCGTGCGCATTCGCTGAGGCAACGTATGGCGCGCCGCCGAAAGCGCCATCTCGTTTCTCTAGAGCAAACTGCTCCGCGAAAAGGGTCAATAGTAGCGTGACGCGAGTGGTCAGAGTTGCGCAAACATAAAAATACAGAGCGGAGAGAGAGAGAGAGAGCATGCCCGGTTTAGGACGAAGAAACTAACGCATATGCTAAGCCATATATATATTTGATGAATTAGGCTAGCTTGTGTGCGGTCAAGCCTCTTTGCCACGCATACTGCGAAATTCGGGAAATTGAGCGTTCAGTCGGCTAATAATTTGACTCCATGATTTTTAGACGAGCTTTTAAAAAGCGCTTGGTATGCGCCACAGCACCTGCTCTCTTTACCCGCGATTCTCATGTTTCGACGAATTCATTTAACTTTGTAACGAATCTTTTGTTTCCTAGGTTTTTATCTAAGGCCAGCGTCTGTCGACAACTATTGTCTCGATGTAGGGCATACAGAGGTTCTCACGTGCAGAGTTTCAGTGTCTATGTATACTAGGGCGTTCAGAGCAGGAGGGTGTCTTCGTCTTTTTTTTTTCCCTGGAAGGCACCAACTAAGGCAGTCGCTGTACATCCGCCAAAACTGCACCAAGCAGCGTCGAGGAACGTGACTATGCAACAGCGTACGCCTGCTCTGGGTGCGCTTCCTGATGCGACAGTCCTGGTATGTCTACAGGCTGAAGTGCACCAGAGGCAGGATCTTTAAAGGACAAGTGAAGCCTCTTTCATTGCGTTAGCATTCTGAGAGTGCTTCATGGACTTTCCGAGGGCTAACTATCTATCCTTGTACGTTTGTTTGTATGTATGTAGCGGTATTCCCGCCTAAATGGGTCACGGTGTAGTCCATGGTCGAATAGTTAGCGCATCGGGCGGCTGTGATGCGTGTTCGAAGCGAACCATCGGAGCAACTTGAGTCACTGAGTACGTGGCAATGTCTAAATATGTGCCACTCTTCGACGAACCCCTTTGACGCCGACCTGGAGCACTGGGGATGTGCCCATCGGTGTGTGCCGGTCTTCAATGAACCGATTTGATGCCAACTGGGTGGAATCGAGCCCACGTCACACGGGCTCTTCAAGGACAGCAACGCGACGCTTGAGCAGGTTGTGCCACAAATGCACTGATATGTGCCGCTTTTCAGAGAGCCTCTAGCCAACGTGGATCACTGTGTATGTACCACTGGGTGTTCGGAAAGCGAGTGAACACTTTGTAGCGAGTGAACACAAATGTGGCACGCGCATTTCGGAGGCCACGCGCATGCTTTGCGGCGGCGGCGGTAGATGGCGCCGAGTGTCCTTAGGGAAGCGCGAAAGAGGAATCACGCTGCAGTACACGCCTCACAGATAACTCGTCTCGACGATGGCAATACGTTGTGACGCTATATTGATACAATCCTACACGCATTATACGGTCAAAAGTCATCGTGAGATGGCTGCCGTCGAATGTTCCTTTTTCTGTTTTTTTTGTTTTGTTTTTGTTTTCCGAAAATTTGTCAACCATCCCTATTGAAAAATCCATATGCCCCATATCTCCCATATCCAATAATCCGATATGAAACATATGGGATCCCATACAAAAACCCGTTTTTCCTATATGTCATATGATGTTATTGGATATAGGAGTTATGGGGAATACGGGTTTTCTTTCAGTAGGGATCTCTTGTCTGTGTGGCATACTCTTTTCATCACAAAAGTTACGTTTCACTTTGACGATATTAGTGCTGATATTCAATACCGTGGTCTGATTCCTCCCTTGTCTAATAGGAAACAAATCAAGCGTGGTTCGATTCCCCAGCGGGTAGCCATAAGGGTATTTCTAATGTATAAGAATTTTAGGACAGTGAAAGCGTCAACGCCCGCTATTTATATAGCGGCCAACATTCTTCCGCAAATTGAGCTGTAAGCATGACGCGTTGGCGGTGTGCCGGCAGGGCCCTGAAAGAAAATATTTTGCTGCGCCTGCTTTGACTGGCGACAACGCTTTTTACTTTTACCTTTCATTACTCAAGCAGGGGTAGTAATTACCAATGATTGTCTTCCTTTTCTATAACTTTTATTATTCTTCCTGTCATGGGTGCCTGCTTTTCTACTCTACAAAGTCTGGGAGTCGAGGCTTACGTACCCTGAAAGCAGGTTACACCACGTATGCGTTGCACTATGTATACGTGCAAAACATATATGCATCCTATCAATGTTATGCTGCAGTAGGTATAAGAACAGACTGATATCTTTCTCTTTCAAATAATGATACTTTCTCATTCAAATGGCAAAAAATGTTTTAAATAACGAAACAGGGAACATCGAAAAAATAACAAGCACTACTTGGTGAATGGGAATAAGCGAAACTGGTGTTTCTTGTGCTCAAACTGCTTTACGGAAAGAGACGAGCGGAAGCTTCAGTGTCAGGGCTGTTTATAAGCTAATACAAACGTTACTTACAGCTTAAAGCGCTTTACATTACCAGAAAAATGTGGTGCTCTTCGCTCCTTCAGAAGGAGAAAAATGTTTGGAAACGTTCGTGCTTTTTCTTGCTCACTTATCTGTATTTAGCTTAATTTTGAAACTGGCTCAAGGAATGAAACTAATATACTTCCTTGTTTACTTGAAATTATCGAGCGTGCGTTTGCTGATAATCTTGACGTTAAGCTCGGCGAGCTGGCGCGGGAGCGCGGGGAATAATGTTGCTCGTTTGCGTTCAGTAACGACAACCGACTCCTTTTAGCGAACGCGTGAAAAAAGAAGAGGAAGGAAACGTTGTGTGAGCGGCAAAAGCAGCGCGAAGTGACAAGACAACGACACAAAGAAAACTTGGCATAGCGGCGTCAACCGCCGAACCGCTCGGCGTTCCGGGATAAAATAGCGCGGTGTGGCGCGAGGGAAGACGCTCGCGACTATACACAGGGACGAGCGGCTAGACCTCTTTCTCCGCTGTCTTTTTTCCTTGCCCTTCTGTTCTATACGTCATTCATCACGAAATCTGGCATTGTTCGCGATCCTTCGGCAAACAAACTTACTAAAGTCTCTTCCGGTATTTTTTGCGGTCGGCGCTAGAGGCGCAAGCGACGGAACCAGAGCTTCGACTCCCCTCACTTTCCTCCTGCCCTTTTCGTAATAAGCAGCAGCAGCGCTGGCAAGAGACGCGACCAGAAAAGCAACGCGCAGCAGGATGAGCCTGCTCTGCGACGTCCGTATATTTCCATTAAAATGGGGCGGCCTTGCAGGCGCTGGTGTCTCGCATCCCAAGGGTGCACAAGACTATAGCTGCGCGCCGTCGCCGAACCATTTGTTGCCGCCGCCAGCGCAGAGGGCCACCTGCGCGCCATCTGCTTCGCCTGCCGACGCGGGCCCGGCCCGAACCGCCGCTGCCGCCGCAGCGTGAATGCAGAACGCGCCACGCATGCACGGAATAATCCATCAGCGATCCGGCTTTCCACTTTGGCGCCTCGTACGTGGCCTTCCCCTTCTCCGTGTGGGCTGTACCAACAAGTGCTCCCGGAGATTGCCGAACTAGCGAAAGGCGAGCCGAGCGACGAGGCCGGAAATGTCGCGCACGCGCGCGGACCGCGGAGAGAGTCGTCGCGAAGGGCGCGCAGACATCCTCGGCTCTCGCGACAGATTTGATTTCCTGGATGAGAGAGAGAGCAAACAAGGAGCAGATGAAAGAGACGGAAGCTAACCAGTGCAGAGCCCGGCTGGCTACCCTTTACTGGGCGAATGAGATAAACGACAGAAGGAAAAACAAATGAAGGGGAAAAAAGATGAGTGAAAAAAAGAGAGAGAGAGAGAGAGAGAGAAAGGAATCAACTGCATTCGCGGTGGGCTAACAACCACCCAACAACTGTCACAACATGTCGGACTATGCAAATGTTCTCAAAAAGTGCAGCAATGCCTTTTAAAACTGTCCGCACTGACGCCGCTGGGACCAGCGTTTCAGAACACTCTGATCCGATAGCGAACGGCTGTCAAACTTGTCTAGAGCAGCAAAAAAAAAAAAAAAAAAAAAAAAGGGGGGGGGGAGGGGAGGAGGAGGGGGGCTTTTTCGTTCTTGCATTGGCCTTGTCGTCCGGTGGCGTTCTCAGCTGCTATGGGTCAGCTATGTGAAAGCTTGCTTGGGCCTGTCAATCCTTAGCTATGGGGCAAGCCCTGTCGTCAGCTATTTAGCCTATAGATTTGAAGGCAAGAATACAATGACACGTTCTACGATTATAGGCGCTCTACTTCGTATTTTGAAGATGCTATAGATAAGCTAAGATGAAAATGGCTTGTATAGTCTGTTTTATGAGTCGAAAAAAAAAAAAGTCCGGTCACGGCTTTCTCATGCTTGCCTAAGAATGGCAAATGCGTTTCGTTAATTTTTTTTCGTGCAGTTGCGGGCCGTGCAGTGTCAAAAATATTTCTTAACGGCCTTAATATATGGTACATACGTGATGGCCGTACCCTTCCACGACTTCACATTTACATACGCAATATCTATCACCTTCATCAAAAGCTTGGCTGAGATATCTCAATGCCGTGGAACACACTAGAGTTACCCGAGAGTGGAATTGTTCCAGATAGACGGAAGCTTCAATACCGCCATCTAAAGGCTTTTCTTCACAGTGTCTTGTCATGCACGCTCAGGTAAAAGTCAGTGCGACGTATATATCTATCAGGAACTGCAAAAAAAAAAAAAAAAAGAAATCCTGCAGAACTCGTCTGACGATAGATGTCGACGTTAAACAATTAGCATGGAACGACACACCATTGTACCACAACCGAAACCCGTCATGTATGAAGTGTGTATGTAGCTTGGCTCCTCTCTCTCACTTCTGATGATGATGATGATGATGATGAGGATGATGATAAACAAGCTTTTCGTTCTAGCATTTTTTCTATACATCTCCCTAATATTTTTTTCTCTTGTTCAGAACTTCTCTATCTACCTTGTACCCGCTACATATGCCTGTAACGGATTCGGTAGTATCAATCTCTTCCCTGCTTTTTCTTCTTTTTTTTCACGAATACTCCAAACGTCTCTTGTTTATCTTGACCGCTGACCGGAATAATCCAAAATTTCATGAATGGCACCAGTTTCTAGATATGCCCCATCAAACGCCCGAAAAATGCACTATTGTTCCATTAACTTTTTTTAACACAACGATGTTTTATGCAATGAAGCACAAAAGTAAGTGGAACGCTCATATATTTCGTCCCATACTTTGGGAAATATTATCGCGAAACTGGTTTCATCCTGTCGATACATTTGAATTTGATACGTCTCGCAAACTCACCGGCTACAATTCGTAAGTTGCAGCACGTTCCGTAAAGTATTTAATTAGGAAGTTAATTAGTTAATGTTTGGTAATTAGTTGAATATGTGTATCGATTTCTCGTGAAAGTGATGTCCGCCTCTTCGAATAATCCAGCTCAAGGACCAGAAATACGCTATCTGCCACAGGCGTTTTTTAACTATTCCGCAAAACTTAAAAATGATCTCCCTGTATATTCAGAGCAGATTGCCCGAATAATATGACGGCGGGTTCAGTTCCCCCCAGAACAGACCAAATTTTAAAGATTTTTTTTTTGTCAAGAACGGCACATACTAAGCGGCACATAACCATTGGCATACCCAGTGACTCAAGATGACATGAAAGGGGTTCATTCGGCACATACCCAGTTGCACATTGTTGCCAGTTGCCAAGTTGGTATACAGGAGGTTCATTGAACAGCGGCACATACTCACGGCCACATACCGAGTGATCCAAGTTGTTCGGACGGTTGGTCCCGAACCCTGTTCCCACAGCACGGCAGCTGGACACTGGATAGCCAGTGACGCAAGTTAACTGGGAAACGGCCACAGACATACACAGACAGACAGATTTATGGCAGACACAGTCAGCCTCCGGAAATAGCGTAAAATAGCCTAAGAATGCAAATCGCATTTAAAAAGAAGAACAAAAACATAGATGGCAGCGATAATGGTAATCATGATCATGATGATGATGACAAGAAGATCACTGACGATTACGAAACTTTTAATGCGAAATTTGAGCGCAGCTTATACGTGTTTTGATTTGGCGATATATTGGCTGGCGCTGGCAATCTGTCTCGCGCGACACGTTGCAAACGGAGCGAAGTGTGGCGCGACTGCCTCGGTAATCGGAAGATCGCGAGACCCAGCGCGCGAGTGGCGCGTGGGCGCGACTCACAACTGCCGCCGCCGACAGACCTCCCAGACGACCCGCGCTACTCTGGCGCCATCTCGTAGCCTTCTTCGCTGCAGTACGCTTTTCTCACGCTTTCGCCATACCCTCCTCCGCTTTCCGCCTCATGGTTTCCACTGCACCTTCCTCTCCGCTTTCCTTCTCATCTCTCGCTGTGCTCGTTCGCTCGCTTACGTCGTCTCACTACGCTTTTCTCACGCTTTCGCCATACCCTCCTCTGCTTTCCGCGTCATGGTTTCCACTGCACCTTTCTCTCCGCTTTCCTTCTCATCTTTCGCTGTGCTAGTTCGCTCGCTTACGTCGTCTCACTACGCTTTTCTCACGCTTTCGCTATACCCTCCTCCGCTTTCCGCCTCATGGTTTCCACTGCACCTTCCCCTCCGCTTTTCTTCTCATCTTTCGCTGTGCTCGTTCGCTCGCTTACGTCGTCTCACTACGCTTTTCTCACGCTTTCGCCATACCCTCCTCCGCTTTCCGCCTCATGGTTTTCACTGCACCTTCCTCTCCGTTTTCCTTCTCATCTTTCGCTGTGCTCGTTCGCTCGCTTACGTAGTCTCACTACGCTTTTCTCACGCTTTCGCCATACCCTCCTCCGCTTTCCGCCTCATGGTTTCCACTGCACCTTCCTCTCCGCTTTCCTTCTAATCTTTCGCTGTGCTCGTTCGCTCGCTTACGTCGTCTCACTACGCTTTTCTCACGCTTTCGCCATACCCTCCTCCGCTTTCCGCCTCATGGTTTCCACTGCACCTTCCTCTCCGCTTTTCTTCTCATCTTTCGCTGTGCTCGTTCGCTCGCTTACGTCGTCTCACTATGCTTTTCTCAAACTTTCGCCATACCCTCCTCCGCTTTCCGCCTCATGGTTTCCACTGCACCTTCCTCTCCGCTTTCCTTCTCATCTTTCGCTGTGCTCGTTCGCTCGCTTACGTCGTCACACTACGCTTTTCTCACGCTTTCGCCATACCCTCCTCCGCTTTCCGCCTCATGGTTTCCACTGCACCTACCTCTCCGCTTCTCATCTTTCGCTGTGCTCGTTCGCTCGCTTACGAGGTAGGACGCTGACCCTCGCCACAGGAACGGGCGCTTAAGAGCCGCGCTCTAAAATAATAATACAGCAATATAATGAGGATGATGACAAAAATAATCTTCATAAGTGGCATTATTGGCGGAGGTTTACCAGAACGAGGCACACTTCTCGAAAGCGAAGCCTGCACGATTATTCGACTAATTTCATCAACTGCCACGCACCTATAGCGTTCTTTCTCTTTATGCTCCTCTATAGCAACAGTAAAAATAAGTGCCCCAGTTGGAAATGAATAATTTATTGTCAAGCTTCAGCATTCATGGTGTTCGCGTAATTATTGCTTTTTCTCTAGGAGGATACTTTGATTGTTTACTGGTGAATTTTTGTTCACATGAAGTTGGTCAGTTCCATCGTAGTTATATACTGTATTCAGACGCTGGATTTAGCGGCACAAATGTTTGCTTTTTATTTATCCCTTATTGTTTGTCAACAGTCTCCTTGATAGCCCTTCCATTTTGTCTTTTCGAAAGTGGGAAAGCACTGCATTTTTAGCGTATGGACAACTAGCCGTGCTATAAAGATGATGCGGCGAGTACATAGCCAGCATCTCTCTTGCCACCTAAATGTTTGTTGTAAACGTGCAAAGAAAGCTGCAACACAAGGACAAATATTCTATAGCTATGTTAAACAGATTAGTTATCGGCCATGTCAAAATTATACTAAATGCAACAAAACATAAAAGAGGAACGTTATACCAATGTCATGCGCGCGGCGGACATTCGTAAGCCTTTCGCTCAAACTGCACATCTATAATGTAACATTACATTAGAAGTGGTTCGTGTGAGGCTTGTCGTAGGCATGATAGTAATAAGCTCACAGGTCTCAAAAAGCTCGTGGTACGGTAGTTAATTTCAAGCTTCTATCCTTTATGAATTATGATTACAAGATTATCTGCTTCAAATGTCGCGCTATGGTGTAAAAGCATGTGAAATGATATGAAGTAACGAGTGGACAGTCCTAAAGAGCGTTACCTCAGCCGTGGAGGCAAATCCATCAGTTTGCAGGCTTTGCAAAAACAGGGTTGCACCTGTCAAGTTACTAAGAGTGAGTGAATCGTCCAACTCAAGTATACATTATTATGTCTTGGTAAATCACGACCACAGCTTCGCGTCCTTTGACAGCATAATAAGTTTGAGCCAGTTACAAGTAGCAAACCATCATATACCTTTCACTGAGAGTGCAAGCAAATAATATGGCGATGAACTCTCATGACCTAGCTCAATAATTATGCTCAAGCTGGGCGCCTAAGTTTGTCGACGCTATTGGTGAAGGCAGCTGTGAACTTTTGTACTTCTCTGCATTTTAACTTGTACCTACTGTCGCTTGCCAAGAAATTATAATCTATCAGCGTAGATATAAAATGAGTATTTTGCCCTAATAAACGGCAAGGCGAGAAACTTAGGGCATTTTTGTCGCCTAAAGCCAACCGATACTTACACAAAGGAACGCATGGGGGAATGTACTTTTTTTCGCCTAGGTAAAATCCTTGTAATTGGCGAACAGGGCGATGTGCATCTTTATACACTTAATAATAGGTAAGGAGCGAGTGTTCAAGAAAACAAAACTTGCTGCCGCTGGAAGTCGAACGCACAGACAGCCTCCGCACGATGAGTGAGGTGCTTTATCGATACACCTACATTGCCGGCCTGTCCTCTCCCCCCCCCCCCTTCCCTCCACTTCCCTCATACCTAACGTACTGCAAGCTTAGTCGCTGGGGGAGGGAGTCACAGCTTCGAAGCTGCGCAGGCGGACGTGGAACCTCTATTTGGCCACAGGCACCACGTGTCACGAGCAGGCAGATAGAGAATGAGTCCTCGTGTGCTGCCTCAACGCATCAGGGTGAGCCGAATCGAGGCATCCGCTATGTTATTAGCAGTGCCGGAGGATCAGGCAAACTGAAGAGGGCCGTTGTTTAGCCAAGTAATAATCGTAGTTCTTCATTTTATGTATCTATAAATAGTGCATATTTTGCCGATTGATACAGAGATATTCGTTATTCATTTGCGTTGCAGTGCACGTTGAAAGCTTATATATATATATATATATATATATATATATATATATATATATATATATGTACAGAGTGTCCCACCTATCATGCACCACGATTTAAAAATATGCGAATGCCACGTAGCTGGACGGAACCAGGTAATGTTGTTTGCCGTCGTTTGGAGATACTCAGATTATTTTTGGCATTCCACCTCATTACATAATAAGTCTTAATTGATGAATCAACTCTCAAACATTGTAATTGGATTAAAAGTGTCAATGGTACAATTGTGGAGCAACAGGAAAAACTGCCGATGCAGCGTTCTGTAGCTCAATACCTGCTACATGAAAGGGTTTTTCCGGGCGTGAAAGAAGCCCGCGAATGCACGCAAAATTGCCGCGCGACTGGCCGTACTAGGCACTATATATATATATATATATATATATATATATATTCAGACAGGTACAGGCTATTTTTAGGTTTAAATATGTGCCGTAAATAAATTGATTAAACAGTTAATTAGCTTGAAAATTGCCACCGAGTGGCGGCTTGAGGCAGTTCGCGTGTAATCGCAGGCTTCTTTCACGCTAGGAAAAACACCTTTATATATCACGTATTGAGCAACAGAAAGCTGCATCGCGAGTTTTCCTTGTTGCTCTACAATTTTCTCATTGACACATTTCATCTAATTACATTATTTGAGAAGTTTATAAATTAATAAGACTAATTATTTAATTAGGCGGTATGCAAAAAGTAATCTGAGTGTCTCCAAGCGACGGCACACGACATTACCTTGGCTCTTCTTTTTTTTTTTTTTTTTTGCGCTTGCGTTGCTACGTGGCATGACGTCATAATGGGGCTAAATATAAGCGTGCAGGCCCGTTTCATGAAGATTCTGCACCAATGACTTATAAAATGTGTTGCCCATAGTCCATAATTCATCGTCTTCAGCTTGATCACTGCTCAATGTCATTACTTTGGTTCTATCCAGCTACATGGCATCTGCATATTTGTTAAGTTTGGCTAAAGTTACGTGGTACACCCTGTATATGTAGTTGCCGTGTTACGGGAAGGGGGGGGGGGGGGGGGGGGGGGAGCCAGTATATGTGATTGCTTCGGGACCGAATGCAGTAATTTGTTCATACTTAGCTGCGTCTTTAGAAGCCATCGTACGCCATGCTGCGAAAGCAGTTTAATTTTTTTCCGGTTGCTTCCTTAATGTTCTATAACGTTCCCGCCGCATTTTTTACCACCACTACGGCAGCGAGTTTTAAAATACGGCCGCTCGCTCTACCGGAACTTCTTTGTAGCGTGGTATTTTATTTCAGCCGCTGTCATGATGGTGAGGTACTTGTCTGCTTTCAACAAAATGTTTTTCAAGCAGCGCCATAGCTCATACATTTACCTGACCTTACTATAAAAGCTGTCTGTATGAGTGAATTAACCATTCTTTTCGAACGGCATGTTTACAGCTTCTATCTGAGCCATTCGTTGCGGACGGCATATTTACAGCTTCTATCGGAACCATTCGTTGCGTACGGCATGTTTTTACAGCTTCTATCTCTTTCTTTTCTTAACGGGAGGTTTATAAAGGCGTCGTGCGTTTCCTTCATATGACATAAATGGTTTCCGTTATCCTTGAAAAAGCTGCCGAATGGAGCCATTTTATGCCATCCTGTGTTTTGTCCCTCATTGATACACCTATCAGCATGAAAAAATAAGTATAAAATATTGCAAGCTCAGGCGGCCTCTAAGGTACGCTCTTCCAGCGCAAACTTTCCATATTATACATTTATTAAAGAAGAAACATAAACTGTAAAGTCGGAAGGAGAGCAAAAAGTTGTGCGGGAAAAAAAACAAAACAACGTCGTCCCTATAGGTAGAATTTCCTAACCCGGGCCTCATATAAGCTTTAGAAAGATTTTCGTGGCAGCTTTTCGTTATGGGTGATAGGCTTCACAAAGCTCTTCCTTCTTAAGTGTTCTGTGCCATTATCCGGTCACCTTTGCTAATGATATGTACAGCTTCATGACTGGCTCCAATTTTCTCTGATGAAACATTATAGCGTAATAGCTTTTTGTGAATACGGGCCCAGGTGATATGTGGCAGGAGGAAGGAGAAGGCGATAGAAAAGATAACTACAAGGTTTGAGATTGTTGGCGGAGAGCAGATGCAAGAATACCTAGCTATACTAGCATGTTAGTGGTTGGCCTATATATTCTCAGCCACAAGTCTATACCCACGTCCCCAAATTCAAATAATGTCCCCGAAAAAGTACGTAACCCAAGGACCAGCAGGACGTCCTTGACTCCTTGCTCCCCTGTCGGTTGCCAAGTCCTAGCAAGGAAACGGTAATTAATGCCTGCTGTTTGTCGGTACTGTGGGTAAAACACAAAGAATATAGCCCCTTTTTTTGGTGAGTTCGCGCAGATCGGTCTGAGGAGTCTGCACATCTAGTAAGGTCCATTCAAACTTTGATACGTTGTTCAAGGTGTATAAGGAGAGTGGAGAAGTCACAAAGGAAATAAACACATCGATGAAAGGGAAAGATATTGGGATTACGTGGTCGTAGCCACAGTTGCCTTCGTTGCTGCAATAGCTAGGGACAATGTGCATCGACACGTACAGTCAGCTAATAATGGAGGTAAAGCTAATGGTTGTCGAGTTTTACCAAAGATAAGTGTTCGTGACAGACAAACGTGCTCGTAATCAACAAGTGCTGCAGTAGATAGGCTAACGAGAACGCGAATTCAGTTCTTATAAGGGAGCTACAGTCAGTCAGAGCAGGCATGTAGCGGCTGAAACAAATTGAAAGAAGGCGGCGGTGAATGCCGTACATTGAAGGTGCGCAGTCTAATGGTAGGTTAGGCTGTATTTAGGCTTGTATTTAAGCTAAGATAACCTAACCGTAGGACCTTTTATTGCATCGAACTTGTTGCGTCAGTGGGTTTTATGATTTGTCAGGAATAGGAAAGTAAGCAGAGAAGTCCCTACTCGGGTGTCAGAAAAATGCAAGCTGTTATCATCAGCCTGTTTGCGCCCACTATGGAACGAAGTCTCCCAGGATTACAAGATGGATGTAGGGGGTAGTTGCCAGTCGCCTGCTCCAGGGTTGCTAACTTCTGTTGTGGCATGTTTGGGTCTTTTGTGGTCTGTGAGCTTCCCAGGTGTGGTCGCACCTGGACTCTCATAGCACCATTCACTGACCTCGGGAGGTCTTGCGCCGAAATCAGGCGCCACTGCAAGCCTAAAACGATCAGTCGCTTGGACAGTGATTCGAACAAAGGACTCTAAGTACAGGAACCCGATGCTCTACTTTTACTTGACGCCAGCACCATTTTCCGACGTACTGCATGGGTTACAGCGACAAGAAAAGTGCGGCGCGGTTACACATTTCTGAACGAGTGTCAGGAGCGTTGTTCGTATTTGATAGGACACGCCAGCGCATTCCGAAGTTCAATTAAGTTGACGATGTCAGCAGGAAAAAGCTGAGAAACAAAGAGACGGCACCAGTCAGTACACCGCGTGTGAACAGAAGACGCGGCGTGTATGAGAGGCATTGAATACGCCACTGATTTTATAAGCTTCTAAATGACTCAACGAGGAGGACGAGGATTTTGTAGGCTGTAGGCGGATCTAGCCTTGCGAGGCAAGGCTAAATATTAGTCTTGGTCACAAATATTTTCTACATTGCTAGGATGGCTTAGATATGTGTAATAGTTTTCGTGGTTGTACTCACCGGGGTTTTCCCAAATGTTTAAAGGTTCGTTGACGGTACACTTCCCAGAGACTGTATACAGATGGTTCGCGACTCCTGCATTATGACAGTCACAACAAACCATGGGGTATACGAAGCTCGCTAAGAGCTCCGATGTTGACCAAAACGTTAATTGCACTTAAGTGCCCAAAGATTGCCATTTTCTTGCGTATGTGTTCGCATGCCTTGTTTGCACATGTAACACTTCACGGTCGCGGATTATTGTTCGTTTTGGGGAATTACTTGAACCGAAGTCTTTCCCTTCCTGTTCCCTAATACCGGCTTACGCACTGCCTCAGCGATAATTGTTGCGCCACTGCACCCCGGAAAACTAGGTCAGTGTTGTGTCAAGGCATAACTCTTTGGGCACCAACAGTTGAAGCGGGCATTGTAATCAGAGTCTTCCGAGAAGCCCGCAAACACCCGGTGATGTTGATACGATTAAGGGGCCAGGAATAACTGACCTCTAGCTGCGATGAGTGCAGGGGCGCGCAGGCGTCCTACTTGTTGGTCGCTGGAGTAGGCGGAGAGAAAGCTTCGTTTAGAACTTGCGCCTGGGTGCCTAATGGGTTCGCCAAACAGAGCTCCCAGAGAGAAGGTCAAGCAGGGCTGCATGCGGCCGCCGGTTGCACCTGGCGAAGCAATCAACCTGGACTCGATGGGCAAGGCTGAACGAGCATGCACGAAGGCCCGACCTCATTAATCGATGTAGCGTCGCTTTTTTTTTTTGTGCGCAGTGTTTGCACCCTTTTAATGCTGGACCTTGTCCCTCGCTTTGTGAGACCTGCACACCCTTTCGGCTATGCCAGCTCTCAGCTTCTATCTGCGCTAAGTTGCCCCTTCCACGTCCGGCAAACCTTCATTTGAGGTTGGCTGTAGTATCAGCTGTTGATGTCGTGTAACATCTCTCGGCATGGTATCGGGCCTCTTTTTGTATTCTTGTCGCGCAGAGGTGATCAAAATTTTTAACGGCAACTGCATGGAATACATTTACGACGCCTTGTCAACGCGGGGTTGTCCGGCCTCCGAGCGTCATGCTCGCGCTACGCTACCACTGCGCTGTAATGTCGATTGGAACGTGTTTCGTCTGGCTGCAGCGCAGCCGGCTCATCCATGCCTGGAAAAGAGTCAGTGCTTCTGACAAATCTACCGTTTTCACAATGTCCTTATCTGTTATCATTAAGTCTATTTTGATAAATGTTAATTCATTCATGAATTGCCGCATTATCAGTACAGCGGCCCTCGTGTAACATTCACCGTAATGCTTCTGATGGGAACTTAGGAAGGAGGGCATAAAAGAAAAGCCTGGAGCAAGTAAAAAAGCTGATATTGGGGCATAGATGTGACGGCACTGTCTCACTTTTATGTAGGATTTCTATAATGGAGGGTTCAATTATTTAGACACGCTCGGCTACTTGGGGAAAATAACGTGAAAGTGAGCGTAGAAAAAGAAAGAAGAACGAAATATGTTTATCCTTAACGACTAAGGCATTTATGGTGCGTTCAAGCATACCTAGCACAGCATAGCACGGCATAGCACGGCATAGTACTTCGCATAACATCACATCGCAGCGCAGCTCAGCCTACAGCATATCGTACAACAGCATCAAACATATAGCATGTAACATAGTAGCATGCACTGTATAGAGAGACAGACAGAAGAAAGGGGAAATGCAGGGAGGTTAACCAGAGGAGAGGGTCCGGTTTGCCACCCTACTGTGCAGAGAGAGGGGAAGCACTGTCGATCAGTATAGCATACATGCATATTGCAGACTGGTGTGTATCTGTGCGAGAAACTTCGAGCGGTTTGCGTTCTTTCTTACGTACCCCCCATGTAATCAAGCACATAACATCGGTAAGCCGTTCCTGGAACGTCCGATTTGAGTTAAATACACGCAGCGCGGCTTCGACGATGTTCAGTGCAAAACCATGAGCTCATTTTGGACGTAATGGCACTGTGTTGTGTAGCTCACGCTGTAACACAAATGGATTAAAGAAGTTAGTTGCAGCGGTTACAGTTCGATTCTATGGGGTATTTTTCCTGTGCGCAACTGCACCACAACGCGCTTATTCAAATGACAGGCCATAGCTTTACCTTTTCCATTGTTATTTCCATTAACACAACCTCTCGCTACGTTCCGAAACGTTCGATATTTATTCTAATTGCGTGAGACATTAGTAGAAGCTAAAAACATGACTGCATGCGTTAATCACTGATGAAGTAAACATCCGGAAGAGGAGTTTTAAAATGACGTATATGCAATTATGTGCATAAGCGTCTCATCTGTCACAGCAGAGACGCGCACTCGGTCGCGCTCTCACTACGCATAATTTTTCTGGACATATAGCGAAAACGAAGGAAAGGGCGAGACGACGGGACTTGCATGGTAAAAACGAGGGGGCACGGTGCCGCCCCTGCCGCTATTCCCGAGTCCTGTTCGCGCGCTGCCCCCTTCGTTTATGTCAGGCCCATACGGACTAGCCCAAACTCAGCACCTCGTTCATGATGAGCGATTCCGCACGAAGCGCGAACAGCCATATGTCGCCTTGCGCGGTACATTCGCAAACTTATGTCCTCTTGTGGGTGTAACTGCGTCGCCGTCAGTATTACGAAGAGCAACGCCGCAGCGGCATTTCATTCGTCAGTTTACGCTCCTCTTCGACGGCGTTCGCTTCGTTTCAGCCGTCATTAGGCGCGTCCCTCGATCTATCTAAAAGTTGGAGGCGAAGTACTTGTGTGTGTGTGTGCGGCGCGCAAGTGTCCCTTATTTTTCTCAGTTGTGCTGCGCGGCGTTTAGGGTATGGAAGCGCTCCGGCTTCACGACATCTGCTGCGCGCACACAGATGTCTTTCTATCAAAGTGCCAGCTGCTTCAATAAACTTCCTCTGCGTGAGATAAGTCTCAAGCGCTCTCGCGCGACTGCTTCCGCAAACACGATGCTCACGCAATCACGGTAGCTGCGTCATTGATTCTTTGTTTGCTCGGTCTATTTTTCGCAGCTGCGAAGTCACTTGAGCCGCTCTCAATGTGCGTGCTTTCACGCAACGCCGAGCAGCGCTTCGTCTCACTCGGCGGAACGACGCAGTGTAGGAAAACGGGAAGGTCGAAAGGTCGCGCGCCCGTTGGCGACCGCGGTGGGGAGGATGTTGGCTTCCCCACACCGGTGTCGCGAAGGCGTTGTTCGGGCCGAGCAGGTCACGGCGTGGCGCTGTTCAGCTCCAAAACGCGGGCGTGGCCGCGTGCGACGTGACAGCATCGATTGGACGCCATTGCGTGCATAGCTGGCTGGTCACGGAACGCGTGCCGTGGCCTAAAGGCGACAGCCACTTATGTTGTCCGCGAGGCCATAGAATGAAGGCGGCGCGACCCTCCCTTCCGTTCTCCGTACGCCGGGCACTGTCGTCCAAAGGTCGTGCACCTCTGCGACGGACGGCGCGGTGTCTGCACGCTCGAGACGAACGCCTCGCCGGCGAAGGCACTCAAGATGGCTGATTTATGCTGCTACCGAGTGAACAACAGGAGTCAGCACTTTCGCCAGTCAACGTCCCATGTTTTGTGGTTCACTTCCACCTGCTAGCTGCATCTCGTTATAAACATTGCCGCCTTTTTTTTTTTTTTTTCGATAGCAATACTTGGTCTGTGCCACTAAAGCACTTTTCGGTTATCGCATTGCATCTGTCACCAATAATCAGCTTTTATACCGGCCGAAAAGGATTTCATGTTGTCCGTTATAGCTGCTCAACAAAATACTATGATTCAAATTATCGGTTGTTTGCCACACATGGCAAAGCTTTTTCGTAAGTGCCGTCCGCAATAGACCATCGCTGCAGCGTTCGTCTTTCCTGTCGCTTTCATGAGTGGCGGGCTTCCGAGACCCAGATGATGTACTCTTACGTAAGAGGTAACTTTTCTGAATATTAATCGCGGAGCTTCCGCATTTACAACGCAGCACTTATCTATAAGCCTAGCACGTGTTCATAATGGCTAGTGGTCTAGGCGAAGGAGGGATGATTTACTAGCTAATAAGAAATAGCTCAGCTAGCTCCACGCGATGTTAAAAGTTGTTTACACTTAATTACAACCACACTGCCTTAACCGTAAGGTAATTTTTGTGGTTTCGCTTAATGTTTAAACTTCTACACAACATGCGGGTCGGCCGAGCCGCAGGGGCGTCGCCAGAGAGAATTGAAGAGCAGCGTACCCCTCGGCTAATATTTATGCTGCCACCTGCGTGTCAAGAGCGGAATATCGCTGCAGCCGAAATATTGCTAATAAGTTACCTTGACGACGTGCTCTATGTTGTAAATCATGTGATCCCAATTCATCCCTGAATCTAACGAGCGCAAGTGTGCTTTGAAAAAGAATGCGCTTACCCTATAAGATGTTAGCTGAGGCATCTATCATGTATATGGATATATATATGACATACACCTGTGAATACATAGGTGAATACGTTAGCTAGGGACACAATTGCATACATGCAAGAATGCTGAGGACTCTTGCTGTGTGCTACATACGTGGCCCTAAAGATATAAATTAATTTTGCCTGCCTGTCAGCATAGCATCCACGAGGATAAACGACGCACTGAGTAATGATAGACAATCGTTATGAACAGAAAGATTCGTGAATTCGGCGGCACTATAGCGCTAGCTTTGTCAGTCCTTCTTATTTAAAAATGTTTTCCCCAAAGTCCATGTAAATTTGCAGTGAAGAAGCTTTCACAGAAGCCTACACGTCCAATAATATCAGCTTTTTGGAGCCACCACCATGTGTGTGTTGCGGGGACAACTTAATAAAAGACGCGCTACGCCCGATGGTGAAAACGATGTGTTTTTAAGCTCTGTGAATTGCTTTTTAAAAATTTCTTTATGGTCAGGCATTCAGAGCGCTACGCAAAGTGTTGTTTTTGCTTGTATACGTTTGCAGCTCACTTCATGCAGCTTACACGAGACCGCGTCTTTACACCTGCTTAAGTATATGTTCATTAAGACTTAAATATGATGGGAAAGAATCACAATGCCAGAGATGTTTCATAACCTTTTGCTTCGGGACTTATACTCTTCTAAATTTATACAACCAATAGGGTTCACAAATTGAAATATTTAAGTTTTCGTAGAAAAGTAGTACATGAATACCAAGGTTATGCATCTTCAAGCGCTGACAATTATCGGCAATACTGCGTGCACTTAAAAGTTACTTGAATGGAAGAATTATCATCCACCCGAATGCAGCGCAATGCAAGTAGAAACTATCATCCCCCGAATGTATACTACAAAGCTGCAAAGGAAACGCATATGGGCTTCTCACAAAGAGCAAAAATTTGTCCATTTTTCCTCAACTGCGAAGCTTTCTCTGTGAGAAGCCCGTATGGGTTTCCTTTGCAGCTTTGTAGTATACATTCGGGTGGATGATAACTTTTTTTTTTCATGACCGCTCTCCACATTGCGGGATTTCGCAGAACTGGTTTGCCATATAGTGACTTGGTGAAGATTTTAACCCATTAGTTTTTCTGCCCAGCTTTGTTGTTAAAACTTCAGTTGCGGAGAGTAAACAAACACCGCTTAGGGTTTCAGCGTACTGGTTTCATCGACACGGCGGGACACAAACGCAGAAGCGTCCAGTTCAATAAGAACAATTTGAGGTCACACGTGCGGTTCTCAATAAAACCTCGCGCGAGCTCAACTGAAACTTGAAGTTGCACGCCACGCCTAGAACAAACACGTCTGGACATAATAAAACTACCCACCATATTGCAGCTCTAGAAGTTAGCAACACCGTGTTGACGCCAACTTGCATGACACAAAAGTTGTACGTATACCTGTACAGGTGGCCTAGGTTTTTTTTTTCTTTTCTTTTCTTCTTTTTTTTTAGCTGCACCAAAATTTTTAAAAAGTTGCCTATGGCAGATAGCACAATTCTAACCCTTGAGCTAAATTACTGGGTGATGTGGCGCCGTTAGAGCACTGCACGGGCTCGGGCTTACCCGAAAGCCCGGGCCCGGCCCGGCCCTTGAACCGGGCCGGGCCGGGTAGGGCAGTTTTGTCACGGGCTCGGGCCGGGCTCGGGTATTTTGACCTCGGACTTTCTGGTGGTGTGCATGTAATGTGCAGTGAGTTATCCTCGCGCGTCTCGACTCTGAAAAACCTGTTGCCCCGGCGCAGCTGGAAGCTACCAGTGCTACTCCTGTGTACTTCCCTTTTCTTCTTCCGTCGTATTTTACGCTGTTGGAACAGAATGTAAAAGTCCAGAAAGACCGAAGTCGCCTCAAACCAAAAGATGCCATTGTATTCCTTACCTAAATCAGTGTAATTAATGCTTTCAGTGCGGTGCAAGCGCGTTCGCGACTTGCTGATTCTTCAAAGGCGAATTGGTAAAACGATGACTGGTAAGATAAGATAATTCGTCACGCGGCTGAAATATGGCACTGCGTCCATCCATGATTGCACGCATGTTCTCAACCGGCCGCCTAGCAGCAGCGCATTACGCTGCACCATGCCCGAACGAGAAGCATCCATGCGCTGCGCTCACGACCGGTTGTGGCTGTGCTTCGGCTAGAATACGGTTGAGTGAGACGAGCGGCTAGGGCGGCGCATGCTTTGCAGTGAGGTGCCCGACGTGGAAAAATACTGTGGCGGCGCTGCGATAGAAGTGGATTGGGCCGCATCAAGGTCGCCCCTTTGGATAGTGCTGGCGATACTGCTCGGCAGGGTCATTCGTACTACTTCACTCGCTGGTATTTGCGTTCAGACCGCTCAAATGGTGTTCATAATTGCATATGACATGTATTTATGCCTTAAGAATACATTTCTTTCATTCTCTTCTTTATTTTATTTTTTTAAATGCCACTCGGTGATCTCTTGATCTTTTCCGGTCTCGGGCCGGGTTCGGGCTGGTTTCTAGCCGGGCTCGGGCCGGGCTCGGGCCTAAGGTAAAGGGGTGGCGGTCCGGGCCGGGCGGGTAACGTAGAATATTTCCGGGCCCGGGCCGGGCCCGGGTCTCGCCATAAAACTTTTGGTCGGGCTCGGGCGGGTAGCCCAACGTAAACGTTTTCAGCCCGGGCCGGGCCCGGGCTGAAAAAAACGACCCGTACAGTGCTCTAGGGGCCGTTACTTCTACGGGAAATCAAAATGTTTAGTTGATTACTTAACAAAGTTTCACTAATTAGGTTTTTAAAAATTAATTTACGGCACATATTGCAATATACTGATTGTATAGCAAGTGAGTGTGCAAGGCATGTCGACTTGGAACGAATTCTGAGGATGACACCGCTTTTGAGACATGCGCCGTCAAACTTACGGTAAAAATGTGGTGTTGCTCCACTTACGTTTTTTTTGTTTTTTTTTTAAGAAAACACTGTATTATGCATTCTAGCTCAAAAGTAACTGGCACGCCAATGCATTTTGTGGGACACTTTGAAAATTAGTATCTCGAAACTGGTGTAGTTCTGGGAATAGTTTAAATTTTCGCAAATACTTCTTTTTTTTGCATTGTGTGCCGCCTCCGCACGCGTAGTTGCGCTTCAATTGTGCTCCGCTCCTTCATGTCCCTGGCAAACAGTTCTGGTGACCGCTTTTCGTTCCAATTTTCGAGAGCGGCATGAGTACGCCTTGCAATCCTTCTCTCTCTCTCTTTTCATTCTGTTGGAAAGATGGGAAAAAGGGTAAGGGTAGTGCACGAAACCTATACTAATGGTTGTAATGACAAACCGGACAAACCGCAGTTCCGTGCTCGTGGCGCCAAGGCTAGTCACAGCGAAAAGAAGAAAAGTAAAAAAAAAAAAAGAAATAAAGAGGACACTAGGACGCAATAATACATACTGGACACAGGGCTTGGCATGATGAGTGAACAAACACTCATCGTAACCTCGGTCGTAACGGCGTCGTTCATGAAGCTTAGCTTAGTTAAAATGTGTTCGTGACGGGCTGGCACCCATGCCATCATATTGGAGAAGGAGGAGTCGCCCGATATAAACACCCCGCTGGATATATATGCCATTACTTCTTAAACTACAACGTTTGCCGCATATCAAGTCGTGTTTAGTCTTCGAACTTAAAGTTCTGTATAAATTCACGGCGTTACTCTCGAAGGCATTTCGTACAAGAACTTCGGTATGTTTCAAGCGTGTTAGGTGCTCTGCGAGGAGCGGATGGGGAGCACGAGCTACTGCGCGACTGTGACAGGGGCTGAAATTTGAGGGGCGACGAGGCGAGGCTGCGAGGCTGGTTCTACAACCTTAGAGCCCGAATCACAATGCACAGTGCAGGGCCAGTCGAAGACGTGAGAAATGAACACGTCGACAGGCCAAAATGACGACGGGAGTGACGGAATATAGCAAACATTGCGCCGCCAGGCGCGTCTGATTCACGAACATATACGACCATGCATGGAGAGCAGACTTTCTTTTCTGGGCCAAGAATTGAAACATTTAAAACAGTTATTTGGGCGGAATGGTTGTGAATGTGTCAACAATGTACGCTTCACCGCTTGAGGTCCTGCAAAGTCGTAGCCTCTCCGCGGTGCGACTCTAGGGGGCGATCAATGTCGTCTGTAACTGAGGAATAAAGATGTTCCGGAACTGACGCATTCCAAGAGAAGAAGGCATTGCGTCGTTATGACGCAATGCGTAGATCGCTCGGCCAAGCTAATCGCGTATACTGGTATGGGTTGCGCTTTCTAAGACACGGACACAGTGATGCACACAGAAAAACTCATTGTGTCTCTGTCTTAGAAAGTGCAACCCATACCAGTATGCAATTCTAACTCGCCCAAGAAACAGCACTCTCAAGCTAATCGACTTCTATTATTGGTTTCAACGGCGCATGTATCGGGGTTTTGGCGTTAGATTCGCTATACAATAATCTACTTTTTTAACTTCCCTGATACGCTTTACTTAATGTTAGGCACAAAGAATAGAGGCGAGCGATTGTTTCCCAATCAGTGCTAATCGTTGTTTTCTTGTCTGCTCCACGAAGTGGAGGAAACCTCAGTGGCCCACGAAGGCCGAGGCTATGCGCTATCAGCTGCCAGAGTGTGTGTACAGACACGTATACACTCACACACGCGTGCACATACACATACGCACAGAAATAAAAACGAGAGAGGTCGTTTTGGACGTCGTCGTATGAGGGTTGATTTGCTGCTTGTAAATGCTGGCGCATCGCATCACGATGATGCGCTGGCAAGCGCCGCCTTCGTGTAAACGTTGCTACTTGTGTAATGCCTGGTGCCGCCGCAAGATGCTTGCAAGGAATGGAATAGGCTTTACTGCTGGTGGAAAGAAAAAAAGAAGAAAATATAGTGCGCGTTTACGATGGTATAGACCAATCGTTCTAGAGCTAAGCATTATAGAGCCCAACGTATTTTAGGTCATATTCCACCATAAACGGCGATCTATTAAATGTATTCGGAAGGCAACTACATGTTCACCAACCGCCTCCACGGCGCATATTTTTGCTTGCCGGCGTATTTATCGAACACGCGTTTAATTTCCTGCCTGGAAAATCTCGCGAAACAACCCCTCACCAATCGAAGATGTACTTCATTCATCTGAAATAAGAGTTTACCACATCATGTAGACCCTACCATGCCTAGACACGTATAAAGGCAACAGCAGCGCTGGCGGCGGTGATCTTTTGAGGCAATATGGTAAATTGCACTGTGCATAAAGCCGAAGGTTTGATACCAGGAATACTAGAGCAAAACCTGCTGTTAGTGTTGTGCGAGAATGGATGCACAGGGTGCATAGACATTCCCGCACAATGTTCGTTACGGAATTAGCCACTGTTAGGGCTGTTCAGCAGGTGTGGGGACGATCGATTTGCCTAAACCTCGTTCTTATAAGGCATCTAACGACTTCCTGAACGCAAGTCGGCGAACTCAGTCGCAAGTCGACTCGGCGGGGAGTGTACTGTATTCAACCGCGAGCACTGTACGTGTTGTTGTGAGGCCCAGTGAGTCCAAGTGGACGTGATTCTGAGCACGAGTGAGCTCGTATGAGTCGCAGGGGTTGTGAATTTCATTCAAAGTGAACCGAGGTGATCCACGTAGGGCATGAGTCTCCATTCAATCGGAGTTTGCGTGAGGAAGGGTACGTTCAAGTAAGCGTGAATCATCTGTCATTTCAACGACACTACAAGCGAGGCTCAGTCCAAAGGATCCCAGAGATAACTGGGCCCTTATTCACAGAAAAGGTATTGCGTTACAAGTGTTTGCAAGAGAAAATTTCAGCCAACCCTTATGATGGGCATATCATTAGCGAAAGCGGCCGACCAACGGCAACGAGCGCTTACGAATGAAAAGGAATTGTAAATTCGGCCCCTGAATCCGCGAGCGTGGTCCGCTAGAACCCACGTCGTCTCAATGTTGGCATGAAACTATGTGAGAAATCTTACTGCGATTTGTGACTGTGTTCTATTTAGTTGCTGACGTGAAGGTTTCGGGTATGACAATCTTTTTTGTCAGTGTGTTTTAATATCTGCATTTTCTCCTCAGTATAAGTCGGGCTAATCAAAACCGTTCTAATTCATCCTGGACGATTACACGCACACAAGATAAATAAAGAGTGCTACTGTTCCCGGCTTACGGGTACCGGTATCACAATATTACTTGCGGTCAAACATCTCCAATCTGGGGCAAGCAATTTGCCACAAAATTCCTTCGGTTTGAATTTACGTTCAATCTAAAGACGCCTTCGGATCAGCAAAGAATTATGTCTGACGAAATTGCGCATACGTTTCACAGAACCCATGGTACTCTCCGTAATTGACACGCAGACTTACGCTTCATCGGGAAGGAGAGTGCATATATATAGGACACGTTTATTGCAAATTAGTGATGCAGTATTGTTACCACAACAAAACGCTCGCGCTTATGTCGATTCTTTTGTCAACCTGAAAGTCCAGCATATAAGTATGCGTACATATATAACCGCGTCACGCGTTTCTTGATCCTCGTGAAGCAGCAAGACCTCGCTACAGGCTCTTCTTGTAGCAAGCTTACGAACAGGGCGTTCTAATGAGTCTTCTCGGTATTTGCATGTAGACGGCTTTACCACTCTGATTGCCTGCTTGAGGAGGCCTTAATTACGCATAGGCTGCAACCAGTGTGTTCCTGCCGGCACCAGTAATAGAGCGCTTCCGAAGCGAAAAACTGAAAGAAAAAGAAAACCCCGTACTGCTCATTCCCTTCGAGCTAATGAGCAACACAACGCCTCGCACCATCCGACAAGAGTTGCAAGCGAGTAACGTAAGCAACCCAATAATAGTAACCTATATACACTGCAGAGTTGCTGGCGCTGCGAGCACCATATATATCCTGCTCAAATCCCGTCTCCCATTTCCTGGCCAACTATCGGCGTTGCATTAGTCAGTACTAACAATGCGCGAGCGGCCTGCAGCGCTCAGGCGAAGGATATCGGCATGGCGGTGCCAGGAGGCGATCGAGTTCCTCTTTCTGCAGCGCTGGTCCGAGATATTTGTTTCCCTTATTTGCCTTGTGGCTGCGGTGGTGCGGCGAGCGGCGCATTGGCGAGCGCGACCAATCTGCAGCCGTAGACTCGATATCTGGTTGTCGGCTGTACGTCTGCTTACTTTTTTTCGTCGCAAGGCTGTTTGCCTCTCAAGCATTTGCTGCCGCGTGGCAAAGAAGAATTGGATTTTTAAGCGATATATTTATTTGGCTCTTGCCCCGACTTTGCAGTTTGTACGTATATGCGTTTCTGTCTGGCCATTGTTACCTTGACGGTAATCTTGGCACGTGCCTATATGCCGGGTGTTTTATTTTAACGTTTAACAAAATTTTTAAAAATCCCCTCTGGAATTTAGCACAAATCTAATTATCGTGCCGGAATACTCGACGATGTATACATTACATGCACTGGAAATCATTGCGCATGATTGGCTAATTGACAAAAATTCACAAATTAACTTTTCAACTCATTACATTAGCACACATATTGCAATACACGAATTGAAGCTAGTCATTTCACAATGAACGCCAACTTGGAACAAATTTTGAAATTAGTACCAGTTTTGAGAAATGCAGAGCCAAACTTGCCGTAAAAATGCACTGTTGTTCCATTTGATTTTTTTATATTTATGGGTTGAAGGTCATAATTTATTGGAACACTAATATATTTCGTCGCCAATATTGGGAACGCATATCTAGAAACTGGTGACATCCTCAGAATTCGCTCCAAGTGGATATGACTTGGAACGAATTCCAAGTCATATCCCCAGCTACAATTCGTACATTGCAATATGTGTCGTAAGGTAATTAGTTTTGAAGTTAATTAGCAAATAACTGTTAAATAGTCAAATATTCACTTTCATAAATATATATACCGGGTGTTCAAAATTAAGCTTTACAGAATTTTTAAAAATCGCCTGTGGCAGGTAGCATGATTCTTATCGTTGAACTGGGTTATTCGAAGAGACGGACATTAGTAGCACGAGAAATCGAAACGCACCTTCAACTAATTAACAAAATTCACTAATTCACTTCTTAGTTAATTACTTTACGACATATATTGCAATTTACGAATTGTAGCCGGTGAGCTTGTCAGGCGTATCCACATGGAATAAATTTCCAGACTGACACCAGTCTGGAGATATATGCGCCATCAAACTCGCCGTAAAAATGCACTGTTGTTCCACTTACTCGTTTACCAAAATGCTGTTTTATACGTTGAAGCACAAAGGTAACTGGAACGCCCATGTATTTCGTCCCACACTTTGGGAAATAATATCTCGAAACTGGTGTCATCCTGGAAATTCATTTCAAGTGAATGCGTCTTACAAACTTTTCCGACGGTTGGTTTCGGACCTGGTTCCCTCAGCACAGGAGCCCAGTGCGCAAACCATTAGGTCATGGACGCATGCCTAAAAGAAGAAGAATAAAACACCTTTACGAATTTTCCTCGCACAAGCCAGACGATTCGAGCGTTAACTGCGTCGCATAGCAACAGTTATAAAAAGTGAGTGCGCGCATCTTCAACCCTGACGATGAAGGTAGACGTTCCGGGACGCGTCCGTCGCCGCAATTCGCTGCGTGTCGCATCGTACTGTGGCGCATTTCTACAGGGTCGGTCGGGCACGTCGTGTCTTGTGATCCAACACGTTTTAATGCTGAGTAAAGATTCCTCTGCAATGCGGTGGCTGAGGGAAACGTTCGTTGCTGAAATCTGCAGCGCGTCTCTTGTCGTATAGGGCGCCATTTCGCCTTGATTTCGCGCGGATATCCGGGTACTCCTGCAGCACGTGAGCATCGTCCAGGAAGTGTCAGCCGCAGGCTGCGGATTTGAATTTATTTCATCCCTCGCCATCTAATAGCATAACAGGCAGCTAACCTCACTAAACTTTCTCTCTTTCTGCCTACTCGTTCCCTGCATTAGTAGTGGTTTAGGCGACGGGGGCGAGTCCGTATGATTCCTCGTCCAGATGGCCACCCCAGGTATTGGTTTAGGTAAAAATAGCAAGTTTGGGGATGCCAGCCACTCTTTCTGTTTCAAAAAGGATGCCCATGAAATTCATCCATCCATACATGTCTCGAGTGCTTTTAGCTTTGGGCGGTCTCTTTTGTTGCTGCGGGAGGTTTTCGTGGTTAGAAGGCCTGTTGTTTCTTTGCGGGGAGTATATCCCACCGCCATATACGGGAGTCCCGGAGAGTAGCACGGGAGGCGGCATATGACAATTTGTTTGATGGATGTGGTTTAACGTCCACTGGGAAGGCCACAGTGGAGGGCCGGGATTAATTTGCACCTCCAGGGATTCTTTCACGTGCGCAAGTTAGAATGCCTGCTGCTTCATCTTTTTTATTGCGATAGCAATTTTATGGACACTCTAAGCAAATTTTTGCCGTTGGTGCCGCCATCGGCGTCGCCGTGAGGTTCCGTATATATTTAGATATATGTATGCTATATGTTGTGTCATGCTATTTGACATGCGGTATATGCGGGTTATATTGCCACACCATTCTATCACTAAAGTGGCCCCTACCAGGTCTTACATTCTTGACAAAATGATTATTCAGAACTTTGAGAAAGGCAGCCTACAAACAAATGTCATGGAACAAAACACCGACAGCGAATGCATTTTGTCCAAAATCTTCTCAGACTTAAATATTAAAGTGCGAGAGAATAACAGAGTTCAAACCTGAAAATGATGTGATTTTATTGGCGCGGCTGCACACTACCTCCGGGATCGGCCCAGGAAAGCAGTTTGAAACATACACGATACGAAAAAGTGGTGGTAAAGTCGCTAAGAACGATGTTGGCTTGAATTAATAAACATAAATAAAATTTTCCGATGGCACAACAGCTCGTTTTTACTCAGTCAGCTTGCGTTTGCTTCAATTCATTCTGCAACTACAGCTACGAGTGTTACACTTGGAGCGCTATAACGTAAAACGATTCCAAACTGTTTTGATTCCAAACTCCTGACGTCAATCTACGTAACCACCGACGCAAGCATCGGGCGGTGAGCCGCAGCGTTGTCTGAACAACCAAATCAAACACTCTCCTTGTTTATAGGAGGTCACCTTTGTTCGCTTTCAAAACCAATAAAATTGTCTACACTCAGCTGTTTTTCTTATCTAATTGGCAGATAAGAGGCGAGGAGCACGCTCTAGTGGAGAGGGTCTCGATGGGGCCGAGCCAGCACAGGGAAAATAGATAACCACATGAAGAGGGTGGTGCCGGCTTCTCCAATTGGTCCGCTTCGCCTTACTTAGTTTGCGGTGGCTGGTCGAAAATCGCAGCGGCGTGCTACGGAAGGATAAGCATGCGGCTAAAACGGATCCTCAGCAAGTAAGAGTTGGCAGAGCGATGTCGTATGCATGCCGAAAGGGCTCGATAACGTTTTACTGCCACGCAAAAAAGGTTTATCTGCGCAAATAAATACATGCTCACCGGCAGGTGCGAGTAGCGAGGGCCTGAGCGATCGGCGGGCAGCCATCTTCTGTTCCTTTCGGAGCAGGGCAGTCTGTGGCTATTCAGAAAAATTTTCAGTTTTGTTCGGCATATTAATGGCTTTTTTTCGCCTATGCGTCACTTTGACGTGGTGAGTTTTCGCGGTTTTGTGAGGTCGCGTGACAAACAGGTGAAATGTGCGTAGCCAGAAAACATTGGACCAATAGCACAGGGCTAATGGTGAAAAGGCGTCGAATCAGGAATGATTATTTTTCTTTTGTGCGGTTTAATCATGCATAATCAGTGTGTACACGTTATATCAGAAGGGGAGCTATCGCGGTTTTCGTGACGTCGCGTGACAGACAGGCGAAATTGGGAGTAGCCCGAAAATGTTTTGACCAATCGTGGAGGCTGATTGCAGAAATTGGAATCAAAACAGTTTGGAATCATTTTACGTTATAGTGTCCATGGTGTAATATTCTAACATGTTGCTATCGCATTCATTGCTTCGCCTTTATGGCAAAACTGTGATGGTTTTTCTCTGTCTTTCTTTCTCTGTGTGTCGATTTGGCAAAATTTCATTTCGATTCGATGGCTACACTTAACTTCTAATACAAACTGTCTTCGTAGTACGGAGTGAAAGTTCATCTGGCGTCCTTTATTTGAAGAAAATAAATTTCTGGCACGTCTGAAAAATTTTTTTAAAAATCCTTTGTAAAAGAGGAAAATTAGCGAGAAAGACGGGGAGGTTCGGTTATGCAAGGACCGGCTTGCTATTCTATGCTGAGGTAGGAAAAAATATACTTAAGGACACGAGGAGGAAAACGAACAAGGAGAACAAGGATAGTTTTGGAGGCGAGAACAAGGATGGCGAGAACAAGGATAGTTTTGCTCATGACATTGCATTCAACTGGTAAAACACGTTTGTTGTGAATTACAAATATTCCCTTAAGTTTCACATTGCTCCAGAATAACGTCTTATGCCTTTACCACGCTAGTCTAGCATTGTGGATGTCTAAACATGATGGTAGGTTCGTGCAAACAACCTGGAGCCTGTGCCGCTATCAATGCCAAAGAAACGAGGTACAGTTCGATCGAGGCATCTGAAAAGCCTCTCTTTAATCTTCTTCACTGGTATTGCATTTTCAAAAAAGTAAATAAATAAAACAAAGTTTTTGCAACGCATTCCCGGCTCGAAATCGGCTCGAGATCGGCTCGAAATCAGGCCGCTGTGTCCGCCATCCAACACCACTGTTCATTTTACATTGGCCGCAGTCGCCTGCGACACTGACACTTATTAGCTTTTTTTTTTTTTTTCTTTTTTTGGAAGTGGAGTGCCTCATGGGGGCGTCGCTGTAGTGTGGATTATCCTTCAAGGGTGCTCTGTTATTGTGTTTTCCTATGCAAGAAGCGCTATTGTGGGCGCGGTGATTTATCACGGGTGTACACTTTTTTTCTCTCTCTCTCCTTTTTCTGTGTTTTTTTTTTTCTTTGACACCGCTCCTACTTAGCATAGCGCAGTTTGCCTCCCACTACGTTTTCGTCCCTTCAGATTCTTCTCTCGCTCGTTCTCCAATGCTCTTTTGTGCGACCGAGATGGGGACCAACGCGGCCTCTCCATTTACCCGGAAATTTCATGTTCGCGAGTGTTCGCACTCAATTTGTTTAACACGCCGGTTCTTTTTTTACTGCCTGTATACACACGCGCGAGCGCGTGTGTGCTCTTTTTTTTTTCTGTCTTTCGTTGTGTGTCTCTCTTTCTCTCTTTCGCTTTTTATTTGCCCGTCTCGTCTGCCAGAGAGCGCACTGTGCACCTGTAGATCCCGAGCCGGCGCTCGTCCCTTCTTGGGCGGCGCTTAATTAAAGTTGCACGAGCCGTCGCCGTCAGCCAGCGCGCAGGGTTCATTACACGCATCAGAGGAAACTTTCCCGGGTAGTCGGTGTGTCGCCACTTGCGCCGTGATTGTGGGGCCGAAGGTGATCAACGCTCGCTCTCTGCCGTGTTATACGCAGCACGGGGTGGAGGGACGCGCACTGCGCCACGCGCGCCGGAACCCCGACGACCGATCCGCAGCGCTAGCAGCAGAAGCAACAACGAGGCGTGCTGCAGCCCTGAGCTTGTCCCGTCCGTGCAAGGCTATATAGCAAGCTCGCGCTGTGTTAAGCCGGTCGCGTCAGTGTCATTTGTTTGGGCCAAAGATTCTTCGTTCGAGCTTCGCGGTTTCTCATCATGTAGCTGCGACGGCGAGTCGAATGGATGAATAAAAAGAAAGAAAACAGGCCTGTTCGTGTGACGTGGAACACGCCGTTTTGGGCCTGCTCTGTAACCTATCCGAAGCTTTGCGTATGTATATGTATATAGAGAGAGAGAGCTGGAGAGATTCTGTGTCCCGCCGGATGCCTCCACATAATTCACCCTATCGCCTCATCTCTGCATTTCTTGTTCTTGTTACTGTCGCGTCTAGCGTGATATAGTGACGTATATTGGCTTATAACGACGAATTAGACAACGCGACGTTCGAACTCACGATAATTTTTTGGAGTTCGGACAGCATTAAGTGCTTCTAGGACGAGCGAAACGAAGTGAGAACTCGCGAATTTCCGCAAGCCACCCTAATATTAGCCGGATTCCATTCGTCCACGGGACGTCTGTTGTATCCTCGTTAGTATTTTAGACAGCTTTCGCAGATAATGAGGCATGGATCCCCACCTCCCCTCTTCATTTTTTTTTCGTCCTCTAAGTATGTGATTGTTCTTAAACCCTGCAGCTGCCTCTTTCTGGAACTTGGGGACTAATCGTGCTGGCCGTTTTTCCCCGCAACCTTGTAACAATTTCTTAGTGGAAACAGTCATAATATTGCTCTTCCCCAATAACCTTCTTTCAACAAAGCACACCCTCGCCCTCCTGCCGCACTGCGATAGGACGCCGCCGATGCCCTCGCTTCCCTAGCCCTTCTCCGCTACCCTGGATGTGGATGGCGCTGGAATCGGCGCGGGCACTGTCTCGGCAGGTGCTGCCGGAGCCGGTCAGTTCGTATGCTATCGCGTATGCTACTGATTCCGCTCCTCTCTGCAGCAGGAAATGGTAATTGTCATGACAACAATATAATGAAATATTCAAATTAAAGATAACTGCAGTCAAATAGCGCGAGGAGGATGCAGCGGGACCATGAGGCGGAAAGCGGATGAAGAGGGTAAGGCGAAAGCGTAAGAAAACCGTATTGCCGCGCAAGACGGACTGTGGCGACGATGGCCACGACATGACGCCAGAGTAGTGCGCGTAGTGTTCTCAGTAATGGTTCAGAAAGTTTGATGCTTTGAATTATTTGTATTTGTGTGTTTTCTCAAAAATAAAGAAGGTAGGACATTAGACAAAATAATAACAAGAGCTTGGTATCGCAACCCACCTGCCCTGGTTCAAAGGGGGCGCTCATAGCATCCATCCATCCATCGATAGTTAGGGTGCCTCATGCGCTCGCTCGCCTCCATTCCGTTCGCGGGGGACGCGTGCATCGAGGCACACTATGCGTCGTCTGTTCACGAAAGCGCTGCATGAGCGGCGGTCTGTCTGCGGCGCTCGACTATGGTGACGATGGTCACGAGATGGCGCGAGAGTAGCGCGCGTAGTGTTCTCAGTAATGGTTCAAAAAGTTTGATGCTTGGAATTATTTGTATTTGTGTGTTTTCTCAAAAATAAAGAAGGTAGGACATTAGACAAAATAATAACAAGAGCTTGGTATCGCAACCCACCTCCCCGGTTCAAAGGGGGCGCTCATAGCATCCATCCATCCATCGATAGTTAGGGTGCCTCATGCGCTCGCTCGCCTCCATTCCGTTCGCGGGGACGCGTGCATCGAGGCACACTATGCGTCGTCTGTTCACGAAAGCGCTGCATGAGCGGCAGTCTGTCTGCGGCGCTCGACTATGGTGACGAAGGTCACGAGATGGCGCGAGAGTAGCGCGCGTAGTGTTCTCAGTAATGGTTCAAAAAGTTTGATGCTTGGAATTGTTTGTATTTGTGTGTTTTCTCAAAAATAAAGAAGGTAGGACATTAGACAAAATAATAACAAGAGCTTGGTATCGCAACCCACCTCCCCGGTTCAAAGGGGGCGTTCATAGCATCCATCCATCCATCGATAGTTAGGGTGCCTCATGCGCTCGCTCGCCTCCACTCCGTTAACGGGGGCGCGCGCATCGAGGCACACTACGCGTTGTCTGTTCACAAAAGCGCTTCATGAGCGGCGGTCTGTTTGCGGCGGCGCCTGTGAATCACGCCCACGCGTCAGCCACGGGCTGCGTCTCGCGATCTCCCGATTGGCGAGGCAGTCGTGCCACACTTCGCTCCGTTTAGAACATGCCGCACGAGGCAGATTGTCCGCGCCAGCCAATATATCGCGAAAAGAAAACACTCATGCAGCTGCTCTCAAATTTCGCATTATCGAGCATCGTAATCATCGGTGCATTTTTTTTTTACTTTTCCGTATTTTCTTGGCCCGAATTCACAGTCTTTTTTTTTTTTCGTACGTGATTTTTGCTAATGGCCAGCGATATGTGCAAGATCAGTATTGGCTAGAATTTGCTCTTATGAACAATTCTAGCGTAAACGCGTTTTGTGTATACGGGCCTTGATTTCTTTACAGCAACGTTTTTGCAAAGCTAGTCTTACATCAGCCATTCATTCTTGAAAAGCTTGTTTGCTATCAGGCTGTAAACATGTTGAGAGGCTATTGGTCCAGTTTTTTTTAATGAAAATTGGTGATCTTCTGTATAAAACTGATCCCTTGTCCCTGATAGTAAGCTGTCTTTTCTTGCACTAGTCAGCATAAGCACAATACATGGTTATACCGAAATAAATATTCTTGCTGTAAATACATGCATCCGCCTTTGACTATTTGATTCGACGCCATCCGGAATACCATGCTGAATACGCCGGTTCTAGTCCGACTATTCGATTCGACATTCAATATTTACTATTCGTATCCGATTCGTATTCGAGAAAGCTGCTATTCGCCCACTTCTACTGAATATAAAGCGTGGGCATATTTTGAGCATTCCCGACGTCTCAACATCCTCTCATCAGCAGTTTCAGACTCGTTCTCTGCCCCAGTTAACAGACGCCCTTGTCTGGCTTGCTTCAATTAGATTTGTTTAAATTTAATGGCAATTTTCAACCTTCCGAGTATGAAGCATCGCCATTCTGCTTTATTTCCAACCCCCATCTTCCTGCCATAAAAAACAACACTACGAACACGCTTTGATGCACGAGCTTCCGCGTATGAAACGTTATACGAAAATTAAGGGTGATATTCATTGCTCTGGACAGCCTTGTTCCTCAATTATTTTCGCTGCGCTCGAAACAGCATACGCGTGTTGTGTTTCTTTTTTTTTTTTGCCAACATCGGCCGTAACGAGAAAAAGAGATGGCGTAGGTGATTTCGCAGAAAGCGCTGTATAATATGCTCCTCTCACTTTGCTCTACGACAGAAAATGAATAATTTGCGTTCGCACGACTTTTTTTTTCAGTATGTTCTGTTTACTGTTCTTTTGAGTCGTTAGATATATCTACTCGAGCATATACGCGCTCGAAAACTCACCAAGGGGAGGACAAAGAGAAAATAGAGGTAAAATTCTGCGGCAAAGAAATGCGGCCCGCCGTAATTGCCTCGTCTCGATTGTTGACATCTGTTTGCTTTACAGTATTTCGTGCCAAGATAGCGAGGCCGCGCGGTGGAACTTAAGTAGCTCCCGTGGGACCCGCCGCAAAAGAAAGGAAAAGAGAAGATGTGAGCGCGGCCGATCTTTCTTGCCATCGCACCACTGCTTCTACCATTTCGATCCCCTGTGCCTCGGCTGTCGTTTTGACTGTTTCAACCATCACATTTGCAAAATCATATTTGCTAACGCGTATAAGGGTAGTCAACGGCCGCAGGAGAGTGCAAGTGCATGCTTGCGCGTGATTACGGGCGCAAGAATTTCGTTGTCTTGCGAAAATTTGCACCTATACATGTTCGGTCGGGCTTTCCTTAAAAGGAATGCGATTTAATTCAATGGATAGTTCAAGCACGTTCTTTTTTTTTTCCTCGGGTATTCGTAAGAACCTTTCGAAGAGCTTTTCATAATAGCCACTTACTAACAGATTGTGCTATAGGTTATCAGTTATCCCCGCTCGAAACCCGTTTCCTAGTCGCTGAATGTTCTGTTGGCGCTCAAATGGTGCAGGAACCTCAGTTCTTTGATTGTGCAGAATAACGAAGAAAGCGCGCGGGAACGCCACGTTGCCCAGTAAAAGAGAGAGGAAAGGTAGGGCTTGTCCCAAAAAGCAGCGAGAGCTTTCTGGCCGCTGCAACGTAGCACTTCGCCAACTAAGCAGGACCTCGCGCACTTTGCACTCGACAAGAACTGCGTGCACTTGTTGCAAGCTCCAAAGTTTGAGAGAAACCGGCGTTGGGGGGAGGGAAATAACGCGTTTCGCGGGCTTGCAGCCTTTGAAAATGCGGTGGTCTCTCTCTCCATTCCCTGCGCCTTGGCTTCAGCTGCCACTATGTCTTTCTTCAGTCAGCGCAGATTGCACTGAGGAGAGAGAGACGGCTCAACACTTCCAGCTGCAACGTGCCAGAAAGCGACGGCTGGTCCGGCGTGCACACAAGAGCCCCAAATGCGGGACCTTCCTCCCTCAATGGCTTTCTGTTATCAAGTTGAACGCCACGACGACAACAGCAACTGGCGCGAGTCGCCCGGTCTATCGTTTTTATGGCTGGAAGACAAAGTGCGCCGTGCGGGCCAAGTGACGGGCCTGCAGCACCCCTGGAAAGCGAGCTGTATCGCCGACCGTACGCGTGTTCTTCGTGGGCCTCGGCGGCCGGCACACAGCTGCGGAGGCCGCTCCCAAGAAAACGATAACTCACAAATCACATTTGAGGCCATGCTTTCAAGGGAGAGTAGACGCTGCAGTATAGGGCAGGAAAATAAAGAGAGGAAAGTAAGAGGAAAAATGAAGCATAAAATGTGGGAGGTAGCTGAAGGGAGCAGTGTTCCAGCGGTTGTCCGGGGCCGTGCTCTCGAGCCGGGCGCGCCCTCGCATCGATCAGGGCGGCGCCCAAGGGGCCGCTCGGCGGCCAGCCAGCTATACGACGACGACGACGAGCCGTGCTCAGCGCTGGGCCTAGTAATGCACATCACGCGCTGTCTGCGCGCCGCTCGCCACGGGGCTCGGGACCCCGGCTTGACAGATCAGCAGCACCTGCAGCCGCCCCCCACCGCCGCGCGACGACAAATATCGCGCGTCGCCTTTTGCATCCATTCGGCGAGCACGGCCCGCTGCTGCCACACCGGTCTTTTTCCGTGTTCTTCAGATGGAGGAAGACGCTCGCCAACCGTTGTGTGCCAGAGGCGCACATCCACCGCTGCTCTGATTGTGCGCACTCGGAAATTCTTTGCGCCTGCTTGGCTGATGCTTTTTTTTTTTTTTGTCCGTCTCCATTTGGTGCGTTTCCTCTTTTTTTCGCACGAGACGACGCCGGCAGCAGGTTTTTTTCAAAGGGAAGCGCTCCCGAAACACGGTAGCAGATGAGCTCGGAGTTTCGTATTGGTTTGAAAAATAAAGGCCGGATGCTGCTTCTTTTTTCGCATTTTTTGTTGCTTCTCCTAAGCCGCTTCCGCCGGTGCCTTTGCGTTCTGTTGATTCCTTCTCAAAAAGTGTGTTTGTCATCTTGAAGAAAAAAGAAAAAAAAAACCACCTAATCTCGTATAGTCGGGCTTGTCTCTGCTCTGGCCGAGTTGTTGAGCCGTGAAAGAGGGAACTTTCTCGCGGAACAGGTGTCTCTTCATCCGCGGTGCTCGAGTCCTTGCGGGGGTGCGCTCGTTTTATACGGTTCTGTCGAGTGCTTCACGGAGGAGGTTTTCCGCGCTGAGTGGCAGCCGCTTTTGGATGCTGCAGCGGCGACGGTGTTCGGAAGGGCTCCCCCTTCAAGAGGGATGGGCAGGCTTTTACAGTGAATGGCATTACGATTGCTCGGCATGTAAGAGTGTATACAGCGCTTCATTCCAAGACAGCGCGCTATTTTTGCGCATCCTTCTCGAAGAACAAATCTTAAAGCAAGTAGACTACCTGCAGGACAACATCACAGCTGTTTTGGCAGGCAACAAAGTGAGCGCGCCTCAGGCATTCTCTGGTTGTGTCGTTTTCCGCCATCACATCACCCTGCTTTTAACCTTATTGGATGCCCCGTGCTCGCCACATCCGTAAGGTGGCTTTAGGGCTGAACAGTTTCTCGAGTGCCTTCGCGACGGTGCGTCCTCTCTCTCCATGCCTGTTGCTCCATTTCTTCTCCTGTCTGTGCCTGCTGCTGCTCCTGTAGTATTTTCATTCAAAAAAGGAATGAACAAGTTGTATTGATCGGTGAAGCCTTCGCGGAAGCGCAAGCGGAAGTTGATTGCCCAAAAGGCTCCTCAAGCCACAAAGCGTTGAGATTGAACCATATTGGAGCCTTTAGTCAAAGCACTCCACTGTTTTTTTTTTCTCTCTCTCTCTTCGCTTCCACGTATTTCAATTGGCTGCCTGGGACTCCTTTGTATTCACTGAATGTACGCGTACCAATGCTTTATTTATTTGACTACGGAATTAAGAAATATCTGTTTTGACTGGCCCCGAGTACTGCGCACAGTCTCAGGCACTGCCGACACCAACGTTATGAAGGCGGTTGACCCCGACGATGCCACAAAAAAAAAAAAAAAAAAAAATGGAACGTTCCTAGCTTCCAGCTCCTTCTGTTCCTATTTTAGCACTGCATTAATGACTGTTACCTTAGGTGTACTAGCTTAAGTTGAATACCGTACGTGGGTTATACAGTGAGCGGTCTGACATCGGTTATACAGTGAGCGGAAAATGACATCGGATGCATACACCTGCTCTAAGAGCGTATCGATCCTATTAATATACGTATTCATACTTGACTTAAAACGTAAAACACGAGGAAATAACAAGGAAAACCAGACAGGACGAGCGTTCTTGCAGTTCTTGTAGGCTGTTGATATAATTCCCTTACCCTAGAATAGTTTTCTAAAATATGTAATCATTGCAGTTAGATGCATGTGATGCTTTTGAAAATCGAATACGTGTGGAATAGTTTCCTAATGTTGTGCAAGCTGCTTGGATTGTTTTATAATTAATCTCGCTTAGTTTATCATACGTTAACGAAAATATTGATAGAGAACATGCTGGCACCTGTGTAAACTGGGAGGGTTGCTGTGTATTCTTGGACTCTATATTCCTTGTATGAAGCTGGTGAAAAGGCACATTTCGATGGGGTGAAATGCAAATACGCTCGTGTACTTAAGTTTACGTGCACGTTAAAGAACCCCAGGGGGTTCAAATTAATCCGGAGTTCTCGCTGTGGCGTGTCTCATAATCAAATAGTGGTTTTGGCATGTAAACCCCACATTTTAACTTAATGAATCCCGTTCTCTCCCTTCCTCCCTCTCACACAGACACTTTCCTGCACTTTTTTTACGTAAAATTCTGCTGAATAGCAAGAGGAAGGTGGCTTCATAAGTTTACCACCGGGAAACACACAAGCAGTTGCCATCCATGGCAACCCGTCTAGCTAGAAATGTAACTTTTGAACAACGAGTCATGGTCCTTATTGCAGTGCGAAACTAGCTGGCCAATTTTCTTTTTAATAAAAATGAAAGTACGTGTTTTGAAAATAACTCTCTATCAGCGAGTATTCGTGGGACACAGCTTTTTCTCCAGCATTGTTTGTGAAAAAAATGTTGTGCATAAATGGCCGTACGTAGCCACATTGCTACTTACTGCACAGACGGAGAATAAACTGCGACTATCTCTGGTATAACTCGTTGAGAAGCCTTGAGCAAAGCCGTGATATCAGATGCAAGTGGTTCTTCTCCTCGCGGAGGTCAAAACAGCTGTTGCATTCTGTTACTCTGCTTGTTTGCACTGCAGGTGGGGAATTATAACCGTATACAAGGGCGTGGTTACATGTTAGATTATCTGCGCATTTCGGATGCACTGATTCAGCAAGGAGCAACCGCCTACTTGTTTCAAAGCCGCATTTCAATTATATCCCTCTCAGCTTCTTAGTATTTGTAAGCTATACCCGAAACGACAAATACTCCAAACTTAGAATAGCAGCTACTGATTTCAGGACCGCATCGAATAACAGGCTATTCGATTCACTATCCGCAATTTCGGAGTATTAGCTTCGAGTTAGAATAGTGCAGACGCAGAAATATCCTCAAGCGAATGCTCCGAAGCTCTCAGATTCCGGTCTTGTGAACGTTGCCGCATGCGCCGCTGGTTGTTACGCTGATGCTTTCGTATCTTAACGCTCAAACAGAGACAGATTGCAGGATGATAGTTTTTTTGAAATCTAGTTTGCTGTTATTATTTTTTTTCCTTTTTCTTTCTTTTATTTTAATTTATTACATACTGCAGACCCTTCCGTCCAAGCAGGTGCGCAGTTTCAAAATTAGACCTAATACAAAAAGCGAGTGGTGCAAACGCGCATTTCGATGGGGGCGAAATGCAAAATATAATGTCCTCCCTGGCGGGCTAATCCAAGTGTAGAATGAAAAGGTGAAGTGACAAACACATTGAACACGCCCACACACCGGGTACAAAACTTACCTCATCATATACGCCATCACCTGATGCAGTAAACCATGCATGCAAGGGCCAGGGCAGACATGCGTTACAATACCTCTTATTCTTCTCCGAAGGACTATTCCCAGAAAAGGGTGGCGTAACAAAAGGCAGCTCGTATAGCAGGTTTATTTTTTGTTTTTATTTTCAAACGTGTAGTCTTTATCATTTTTTCCCCTCTTGGTTTATGCTTTCCTTCGTTTAGACATGTGTCTATCATCTTGGGACGGCCAGCTCTTTGTTATCGAAACATCCGATACATTCGCAGCTAGGGAACAAGAACAAGAGGAGCACCCTACCAGCACTTCAACCAACAACGCCGTTTAGTGGGTTGGTGCACTAAATTACAAACAGAACGAGCGCAAGCCAAAAAGCGATGCGGTGCAGTGCGGTAGTTCCCTTAGCAAGCGAGAACCGATGAATAGAGCGCATACCCATTTCGGTTCCTGGCGCTGCGCATGAACGCCTCCCGTTTTGTTTCGGCTCAAGAAGTACAGGGAGAGAAAATAAGGTGTTTAAAGTTACGCTGGCTACTTACATTTGAAATATTCCACGACTCTCGCGAAGAGGCATATGAGACAAAGAAGGCGAAATGTTTGCAGCGTGTAGGAGCAGGCACGAAGTGTTCGTGGTTTCAAAAAAACGTCAAAGCGGCGAAGAGTGCAAAAATATCCCAAGTGGAAACACTGCGGGCCAGTGCGAGTGCTGCAAATTTGTCAAAGTTGTTGATGGAACGCTTTATAAACGGGCTGTTGTGTTTGTGTGGAAGGCGACTCTATAGAGACATTATCGACCGCTTCATCAGACTGTTCGATACATTAAGGCGTCTTATAGTTTCGCGAGCCTCGCTATCGATTTCGTAGTCCTTCTTTTCATTGCACGCGAAGATTGTTCTTCCGGGTTTTCTATATCACGCTCGTACACAAAAGCATAGCATTCGTCTTTGCGTGACGTGCAACGTATCTACAAATAATTATTGTGGATGGCAGTCGAGCGCACGTTAGTTTTACAACAATTTCTCGCTGTTGCTTACATGGTTCTCGACCTGCATATCGCAGCTGGTTGGGGAACTAGGCGCCTTCTTGCAGCATCTTAGCTAACGTCCCAGCCCATGTCCCAGTTTACGACGCGAAAAGCAAGAATAAAAAAAAAATAGAAGCTCTTAAACTAATGCGAGAATAGCAGAGAGAGTATGACGCCGTATGGCGACTTCTCTTTCTCGGAATATACGAGGCCGCGAGCTCGCATTAATCATACATCCCTGCTGTCATCAAACGTGAAAGGTGGGGCAATTGTGTGATTTTTCTTGATGTCAGAAGTCTCTTTTTCTGCGTTGAATATCAATATACAGAAATGCAGCAGCTATCGCTGCAGTAATCCCGACCGCGGAATGAAGAAAGAGGTCGGCGGCCGCTCATCCAGGCTGCCGCTGTGGCGGCCACAACTGAAGCGCGCGCGCTGTCTGTCCACGCCGACAGCGCGGATCGCTCGCCAGGCACGTACGTCAGGGCACGTTTCCCGGAGCTGCGGCATGCCCGTGGGAAGTCACTGCATAGCACTGAAATGAGAGTAGAAATCGTTCTGGCGAAAAAAGGGAATGATTCATTTGTACAGCCGACATGCAGCTCGCGGTGGTAGGAAAAAATGCAAAAGAAGAAACAAAAGCACTGCGCGGCCGGGGACTCATCAGACGGACGCGAGTGAATGTCAACGGAAAGCGGTGCTTAAATCCATCAGAGGGAAGGCTGAATTCTGACTGCGACATGAGGCTCGTGAGATCATCAAGTGACACGCTGTCAGGCCGCATAGCGTTAGATAAGGCCTTGCGAAAAATGTGGCTGTATAGCGATGTATACGCACGAGTGCATATTTATAAGGTGTATTGTTTGGTTCAAAATTAGTTCTGTCTTTGGGTCATCCATCCGTGTTAGTACTTCAAAGAACCCCCCACCAAAAGGTTAATGACACTAAAGCGTGTCGCGTATATGTTCGGTAGTGTGGACGGCAGTATTGTCTATATAAGCAGTATTTACGTTGTTTGGTGCCCTTGTTTTCCATTACATTTCTAATTGCATTTTTATTATTTACCATATAGAACAGCGAAAAATGGAGTGGCGGAGGTATATTCTACCTTTAATCTCCACGGCAACATATTTCAAACAGGAACGGTGAGAAAGCAAAATAAAAATAAAAATAAAGCAACCTCTTTGAAAACGGATTACAGGTGCGTCATAATGCACAGAAATTCATTAACTGAGTAATAATGCAAAGATAGCTCATTCTCAAAACTCTTCAGGTATCGCTGCTGGCACTAAAGCCAAGTTTGAAGTTAGCTTTCATGCAGCTCTTGCAGATCATTGTGGGTTTTGTCCGCGCTTAGTTTACGTGCAGGGTGCCTGCTCTGTTGTCGATAAGCGTGAAAAACACATTCTTCCTCCCAACGTTGATAGAGTCACGGTGAATGGGCCCCGCATAGGATCCCTTCAGAAGAGTGAGATTCAAGCTAGGAATTGTTCGTCATTCGCCTCTGCCAAGTAGCGGTCTACTTTGATCCGTGTGACGCGCAAGTCCACCAAAAAGCGCTCATTGACACATGTCGCGCTGAGAAAATATATTCTTGGTGCTACTCCATGGACATCGGGAGCACTCAAAATTAATTCTTATCCTTCGCTAAAATTTGCGCGACGTCTCATAAAACTACAAATGGGTCCCTACTTTTCGTCTCCTTACTCCGCTTACCCAACAATTATCTATTTTTAAAAAAGAATAAAAAAATCGCCAACGATTACGATACTCCATAATGCGTGTTTTCATTTCGCAATATATTGGCTGGCGAGGACAATCTGTCTCGTGCGGCACGTTGCAAAAGGAGCGAAGTGAGGCGCGACTTCCTCACTAACCTGGAGATCGCGAGAGCCAGCGCGTGGGCGACGCGTGGGCACAGCAGCCGCCGCCGACAGACCTCCCAGACGACGCGCGCTACTCTGGCGCCATCTCGTAGCCATCGTCGCCGCATTAAGCTTTTCTCCTCACGCTTTCGCCATACCCTCCTCCGCTTTCCGCCTCATGGTTTCCACTGCACCTTCCTCTCCGCTTTCCTTCTCGTGTCTTTCATCCCCCGCTGCAATCCACGTTCGCTTTCATCTATCGCAGTGCTCGTTCGTTTGGTTACGCCACCGCCGCCACTCGCCGCATGAACGGGCGCCTTCGAGCAGCGCTATAAAAAATAAAAAAGAATCAGCGGACTTCTGCGATTCCTTAGGCTGCGTTCTAAAACTTCTTTTACGTGAGCGGAAACAACGCAAAAAAAAAACAGGACGTGAGAAAAGGGACAGACAATAGCGCTGACTAACAACCAAATATTTCTTCTTTTGAGCAGCGTACGGATATCGAGCAGCATATAGAGATTAGTTGTGCGCGCTCATCATAAAAAAATCTAATCATGACTAATCTCGGAAGCCTTCCACATACAGAAGATTGGCGATGCTTGTGTAATCTTTCCTTCAGTTTCAATCTTTCCCAAGGTGATTTAATTCTTGTCGGAGTGATTACTTTCTTTTCATTTCCACGCAAGCTGCCTTCACGTGTTTTCTGGTCTTGCAAAGTGGTACTTATATGTGCTGCTCGAAAGAATAAACATATTTGGTTGTTAGTCACAGCTATTGTCTGTTCTTTTCTGACGTCCTGTTATTTTGCGCTGATTCCGCTCGAGTTATGAACCAACCGGCCCAAATGCGTACGCTTCTGCACTTCTTTTGCGTAAGAGGCTGGCCGTGGCCGCAGGTATACCACGCTGTTGCTTTAACTTCGATCTGCCGATTGCTATCGCGGGTGACGGGTACATAAACACCGGCCAATGATGGAAGCCTCGTATACGTACGTACTGCAAAAAAATTTAGAAAAAAACGAAAGCAAAAACTGTGTAGATAACGGCGAGGGGCCCGCATTCCCAAAGCAGTTTGTAGACCAGAGCGATCTAGTAAAACAAGGGGCCAGGCAATCATAATAGCAAACATATAATAGCAGACATACTAGCGAATGACAGAGATCTTACCAACCAAAAGCTTTGTGAATCCAATTCGATAGATGGCGTGCGCGACTACACGTTGAAGGCGAAAAGTCTACTGTTGAACACAAAGCTCATGTCGGGTACTTTTTGGTATGTGTATGCGTTTGTACGTTCCCCTCGCATTTCGTAGCGTCGTGCAATTCTCTTCTGCATTTTATGAGCATCAAAACGCCTGAAGGGATCGATAGCCGCAGCTTTGCTCAACAAAGTAGCAGCTAAGTGTCTAGCTGCATTCTAATTTAATTAATAACAAGCTTAGTAGAATCGACTCTGATTTGTCTTAGGGAATACACGAAGAAAAAATGGTCCTAAAGTGCTTTGCTGTGCTGCAGTTTACTGCAGTTTACTGCAGTCGCTGCTGTTTACAAATTGGATCATGTTCCCGCACGCGTTACCTTCATTAATTGTTCTCGCTTTGGTGTCCCCCCCCCCCCTCCCATTCTCCTTTATTTGTTCTTGTTAATACTTACTGTCGCTTTTTCCAAACAGCAGAAATTGCTTTTTCGCCGGGTTCCGTCGCTTGTCGTTTTCTGTTTTTGGGTCCTCGGCAAAAGCAACAGCGCCAACAAAAAGCCACATCTTTCTCGGCTAAAATCCCCTGATGTCTCAATTCCCTTTATTTCATTTTCTTGCTCCTTCATGCGCCTTATACCGCCAGCCAATACGGCGGGTACTATAGTTCCTCCTTCTCCCGAGCCCTATAGTTTGCTCTGGCCCTTCTGGGGCGTAAGTGTTTTCCTTGCGAAAATACAGCGGCGGCGCCGTTACGACTTTCCTGGCTCCCTAAAGGCACTCACGTAGAGGAAATTTATCTTATTGAATCTCGTCCACTGACCTTTTGGTGCCGGGCAAAAAGAAAATTGTCGCCGGCCGGCGAAATCCCTTCTGGCAATATTTTAGTTTCATATCCGCGCGCGCGAACGCTCCTTCCAAGGAGCGCGCGGGAAAAACCGCGGCCTGCAGCCCATCGCAACATCTCCTTCTTTCCATATATGTGAAGCCAAGGATGAGTGGCGGGGAGGCGCTGGAGCGGCTCGCCCAACGCAGCATTGTGCGGGGGGTGGGCGACCGGTGGTCGGATCGTTTTGCCGAGTGCAACGCAACAGCGCACTGACGGCCTGAGCTTTCTTTCTTGCAAATGTGTGTTTACAATTATATATATACATTTTTTTGCCCGATGGCCTATTGTAGCCTGACGCCATTGCTGGCTGGCTGTAGCTTAGCGCGAGCCTGTTTTCGCCGACCTTTGGCATATGCTTGAGCAGGGTGTACAAGATCGCCCCCTCTCTTCCGGTTTTCACTTTGCGCCACCAGTGCGTACGCAGGGCACGCTTCTGGCGCTCGCTCGTCGCCTTCGTTATTGTTTATTTGGCTCCGACGGAGCTGTTCTCGTGCAGCTTACTTTCGCTGGCCGCTGAAAGCGTGTAACGAGCATGGCGGGGTGGCAATGGTATGCACGCGGAACAATGCTTCGGCTATGTTCGCACTACGGTCGTATACATGTCACGACCTCTCCTGCAAATCGAGCAAATGTGCTTGTCGGCCGATTGCGAGCACACGGCCGTAGTCGGACGTGGTGGTTGTTTACTTGTGGTCTCCGTTATGACTACTTTATTTATATTCTAACGATAGTCTCAATCTCTTATGCTCTCTCTCTCTCTCTCTCTCTATATATATATATATATATATATATATATATATATATATATATATATATATATATATACCGCTGGGTAGCGTGCGTGGATTCGTTCTTCGCTACTCGTCCTCCGAGTCCTCCGAGCGCTATAGATGATCGAGTAGCCGGCGCCGTCTACGGTAGCCTCTGCAAAATGGCCAATGCGATATTTGTCGTCAGACAAGTCATTCGGAAAGTAATTATTTCTATTTAATTAACCATCAAACTTCGGCGGATCCTAGCCACCTAGTCGGGCAGCGAGTAGAGAGTTTAGGATGCGCGTCCGGTACCTTTCTGTAAAATCTGTTTCCGGTAAAAATTAGTGCTTATTTGTATTGTACAGTAGTGCGAAGGCCACGTTACTGCGCTTGGGTGAAAGAGCAACGATATCTCGGAATAACCTATGATGAGCGCATCTGCTGGCAGCCTGCTGCTACGGTTGTAAGCACATCATTACTCCTCTCTCTCTCTCTCTTACAAATCATGGTAGCACTCAGAGCTCGTGGCAACGGCTAGGATCAGTTAACTATTCCGCGCATTTGTCAGCATACAGTGCTGTCAACAGCACTCTTTGATTTAGCTTTTAGGCACGTTCCACCTCGACTACTGGCTAGAGAAAGATGATCGAGTGGCTCTTCGAGCAACAGTAGGCCTTCCATGTCTCCACACAACCACACAACCAACTCTGAGGCCACAAGCTGGTGAAGGGAGCTTGCACCAACTAGAGTCTCTGTCGGGCCCATGACGACATAAAGTTTCATGAGCGACAAATGAGGAAGGATGAAGATGTAGGATCAGTGGGGAATACTTGAGCAACATGTGGTTTCCAGATGCGATTGTCCTGTTCAGCGATACTGAATATGACGTAAAAAAAAGTTAAAAGGACATTAGCGAGCAAATACTAAGCGTAGGTCTGAGGGTCAATGTATACAAAGGACTAAGGTAATGTTCAATAGCCTGACCAGGAAACGAAAGCTCATGGTTGATATTCGATCTCTCGAAATTATGCAAGAGAACATTTATGTTTGTCACCTAGTCACAGGAGACCCGTATCGTGAAAAGGAAATTTCCGGAGGAGTGAAGATGGGGTCGAAGCGCATATACGGCAAGCAGTCTTAACTCATGAACGGCAACCTACCATTATCCTTGAAAAGAAAAGTTTAACACTCAGTGCATTCCACCACTACTAACCTGTGAAATTGAAACTTTGGTGATAATGAACGAATGGTGAGCGATAGAACGAAAAATAATAGCCAAATGACTGGACAAGAGATAGGAAGACGGCAGTGTTCAATACACGTCAATCGGGTGTAGATGACATTCTAGTTGAGTTACGTGATGCAATATGTTGAGCAGAAACCTGATGGTCTTTTAGTGTAACAGAGTTGGTTCCAAAGAAAAAGGAACAGTCGATAATGCAGAGAAATATGTAATCTGATAAAGTGAGAAAATTTGTAGGCATGAAATGGATTCGGTTGACGCAAGACAGGGGTAATCGGAGCTACTGGTAGGAGCCTTCGTCCTGCAGTATACATGAAACAGGCTGATGATGTAGATGATGATGATGATGATGATGATGATGATGATGATGATGATGATGATGATGGTGGTGGTGGTGGTGGTGCCTCAGTGCTGCCACTGTCGAGACTGTCTCTATGCAATGAGTGAGAAGATTTAGGGAAATCGAATAGATCGATGTTAAGTAACAAGCATATGAAACCTATAAACCATATAGCGAAGCAAAGCATAGGGGAAATTAGTTTTTAATTTCTTCTTTTTTTTAAGTGTAGAAATACAGATGAGGTCAAAAAATTGTTGCAATGAACTTCGTATTCTCATTTTTTAGCAGACTTTGGCACGATTTACAATATAGAAGCGATATTTGGCACTGGGGCAAACGCTGAAGAATAGCCTGAAACAAGCACCTACTTTTAACTGGTAATCTTTATTACAAGCGAGAAATGTATAGGTTTTCGACTGTGAATAAAGATCTTGTAATAAAGATCAAATGAAAGTCGGCGCTTATCTTCGTCTGCTCTTTGGTTTTGTCCTTTTCGCAAATCGCGCTGGATACATTTTAGATCGCGCAAGGCCATTCATCTTGTATGCACTGAGCACAAATGAGAACAACCAATAATAGGACCTGCCAGACAAGGCTGACAGTGTGCGCTTTTGGCTATTAGTTTCAGTAGCTTTAGCGGCTAGAGGAGAAGGTTTTTCCTGACTGCAGACCTACGGCATATGTGGGTGCGGACACGCACGCACCAGCCTGGGGAAAAAAATAAAAATAATCAAAAAATGACAGATGGGCGCTTCACGGTCGCTAGCGAGTGCCCTGTGGCTGTTCAATGTAGCCGATATTACTTAGTAATATTTGGTTGGTTTTAGCTACATCTGTCAGACGCCGTTCAGGTGTCAGCAGATGTAGCTAGACAGTCACAGCAGCTTCATTTGTTGACACCTGAACATTGGTCAGCAGTGGAAGTGGAAAGGGATAAAGGACAGAAAGATTAGGAGGAGGAAACTATTTACATGTTGCACAATGAGGTAAATAAAAAAATAAATAATGTGACTGTGTCATCCACGAAATGCCAGGACATAGCTATTCTGCTAAACATGTAAACAAGCCCCTGCACCCCATGTTGTTGTCTCGAGAAAAAAAAAAAAAAAGCACAATGCACCACACACATGCGCGGTGGCACGTTGTGCACGGGATGCGTTCAGTGTCGGCATTGATGGCTAGGTTCCCGAGTGACTGCAACGAGCCGGGCGACGCGCGCGCCCGACGCCTTGCCATGCCCGCGTGCGCGGCATAAGCGCGTTAATGCGCGCGTGTCTCGCAAGAAAAGGCCGCTCGCGGCTGAAACTCGCGGCGTTCTCAACTTGAGCGGGCCTGTCGCACACGTCGTATATTAATGGACTGCCTCGCGCTTCGCGTGCAAAGTAGCAGGGATCAGGAGCGCCGGAGTGCGAAGAAGAAGAGGAACGAGGCGAGGGAGTCAACTCGACGAGAAAATCCGGCTTCTACGCGCAATCGACGCGGACGCAAATGGAGCGCGTGTTGACTATCTGAGCGCCGTCTTTCAACCCCGCGCGCCCTCCTTCCCGAGGGGACGGCCGGCCGCCGCGGCTAACTTTCTTGAGGCCCCGTGTCAGATCGCAGTCCGAGCGCGATGCTCCGGAGGAAATGTATTCTCCCTCCGAGGAAATGTGCGGCGCTGAATTGTAAAGACGCGCCCATGCGAAGCGCTTCCGCGCGCAGCTGTGGCGTTGCGTGACGCCGACGAGCGGAGTCTGTGAGGAGGACGCAGGGAAAAGAACGCGACGGTCGCGGCCGTTTGCCATTCGCTGCCGCGCCAACTTTGGTGGCAGCAACATGTCAAGCGTGGCGTCCCCGGGGACACGTGTCGTCCATGCGCGCAAGAAGACTCGTGGCAATGAATGCAAACTCGCTTCATTCGTTTCCTTTACTCGCGGATGCTTTTTGATCCATTTGTTCACCTCGTGTAGGCCTTGTATTTTAGCCGCCTTTTGCGGAGTAGACTGAGAAAAAAAAAAAGATAACGACTGAAATTATACTTTCGTTCGAGACGCAAATTTCTTTTGCATGCTATATAATTTCGTGCATTCATTCGCTTTGCTACATAAACGATCAACAAAAGTAAGCAGGATATTGTGTGGAGAGCACGGGTCCGTAAATAGACGTTAGAATGTTGAGTGACTATTCAAAATATATAGCCCGGTGAACGTAGCTTTTTGTCAAACATTTCTCTTGCGTTGTTTGCTGCCGAGAGTTTAATAGCCTTGTCAGAATATCAATTTTATCGTTCGAAGCGAAGTCGAAGCGAGTTGTAATTATAGTCTGAAATAACTTCAAAGCGATTAGTTCGAATTATTGTAGGATTTGCATAAAATCTTGGCATAAGAGCCAGTTTAGACAAATTAAAAGTCTTCGCTCTTTACTTGCAAAAAAAAAAGAAACAGATTCTGGAGTCAGTTTATCTTCAAAGTGCCGATATTCAGATATTTTCATGCAAGAATACAAGTTTGGCACTTATTACAACACCAGCAGCACTGAAAATGTGTTTACAGGCTCTTGCTCACTGTTGTGTTTCAGTCTACTTTAAATTTTGTGATGGTTGAGGCCACGGGAGTGTTTCGCGTTTGCCCATCGAGCGTCGTCGAGATGCTGTAAAGTGCGACCTTGACTCTGCGACGCCGGTTAGCTGTTAATGCTACGTTACGCGAAATCAGCTTTATGCTTTCCGTATACACTCGAGCTTAAGCCATTCCGTTGTGTAAGCGCATGGACGAGCTTGGTAGGCATGCTCGATGCTTTTGTGGTGCTGGGATCTGGGACCCGATAACCGATGAGCGGCAAACTTCCCGCGACTGTTTAGCGTCCGACGACGCACCTGCCTTGGTTGTCAAGCCTAATCAAGCGCTGTTTCGCCGGGTGCCGGCCACCAGAGTTACGGTTTAGTGCCGCGTCGGCGTAAATTTCTTCACAGTGACCGTACGGTCGCTGCGAATAATATGGTTTAATAATTGAGAAGGTGCAGGGAATCATTAGGCGGCAGTAAACGAATTTATCTTTGCATTGTCTTGACTATGAGCTATTCGATGCGATTTGCTAACCAAAGCCTAATAAGTCACGTTTAAATGTCTGAAAATTTACCGTATTTTTTCGCCTGTAATACGAACGAAATATTATTATTTTTTAAATAACCAGTAACATCAGCGTGCAGATTATCTGCCAATTTATACTTGAGGTGTGGCTTCACGGCAGTGCGAATTTTGTCCTCGACGTATGTTTTCACGGCACTAAGACTCATGCTGCTGTGAAACCTCCTTTAGGGCGAACTTCGCCATCAACATCGCCGAAGAGGTGGGGAACAGAGTCGCTCGCCGAAGATACGACGTGGATGACTCGTGCATCCGCGAATGCAGACTGTTTTACAAAGATTTGGGCGTCTTATACGGCGGGAAAATACGCATATTCGTTCGTTTCGAATACACCGAAAACTTCAAATACTGAAATTCGAGCCGAAGCAAATATCGAATAGCATAATATTCGATCGAGCAGAAATATTCGCACAAGCCTAGAGTTTAAGCTAACAAATAGCTCCGCTACTTCTGTTTCTGTGATTACTATAGCATACAGGAAACCCTCGTCAGTCAGCGGGCCAATCATATTGCACTATGTGTACCGCGGGCCGCATGGATGCTAGACCAGTGCTGGCGGTGGCAGAGGCGATTGTCCGGTTTCCTAGTCATTTTAAGGAAAAGTGTTTATGGCTCGATAGGACCACGTAAGTCACATGGGTTTCGCGAATCATTGTTTGGGGAATCTGCTGATATATATGAAAAAAAAATGAAAAACGACCCTAATCCTTGACTTAGGTATCTGCTAGTGACACTCGCAGCTCGGCGTTGGTGTGGCGTGGTGTAGGGCGGGAAACCGAACTAGAAGGAGTGAGCGAACGGAACTGGCGGTTAACCGCCACGCACATAGGAGCGGGCGAGGGAGCGAAGGAGGGCGAGGAGGGCAAGGAGGGCAAGGAGGGCGCGATGCGTAGCCCCCTAGCGGACGGCGCACCTTACGCGTTCCTCCACCGCAGACGTGAGAGCATGTAACGAGCGCCGGCGCGCAGCTGAGAAGCGAGAGAGGAGGGAGTGACGTCACCCCTCCGCTGTGTTAGGCAGGCGTTCACTCTGTCAGGTGGTGTGTAGCTCTAATTAGCTTGTTTTTGTTTTAATTAGTAGTGAGCGGGTACCCCTGGTTAAAGTGTGACGTTACTGATGAAGTTACTTTTGGTCTTGGAGTTTCACGGGAACCTGTACTGATGCTGTGTGTATAAAGTGTACGATTGTGTGCCTTGGTGTACGGCAATTAGACTTTCTTTAATTCTTTCTATTTATTCCTGACATTTATATAGCTCTTTACTGTACTAAACCTGTGCTCTGATATATCTATCATCAGTCATACGTAGAACCATCCATATCTACCTTGTTTTTATTTTTTATCATTTATTTTTAATTTCGGCCCACCTTTGTGACAAACTGGAAGTCGGTCCCTAACCGGAAGTTGCTACGCAAGAAACTCTCGGTGCTCATGCCACTAATAAAAAACTTTAAAAAACTATGTATATATGAATGAGAAGAAAGGGAAAAGAACCACTTTTTTGTAAGTCACAACCACATAAATCCAGTAGACAATAGAGAGTTTTAGAATGGGGGCCCCAAACGTTTTGGGGCCCCAAAGAAATAGCGTCGACACCACTGCGCATGCGCGAGACGCAAACTGCGTTTGGGTTTTGCGTTGGGCACGCTATTTCACTGATTTAGCGGGAGCCCCAAAAGCTGCCCCAAAAGCTTTGCGTCAACAAACATGGCGGCACCCATCGAAGCGACGGTTCGAACCGAGTACTGAACGGCTCGATTCGTGGTAACGCGTGAAGTTCGTAAGCTAGGAGAAGTGACTGCGGTTATCGCTTTCTATCAACTAACGTTTGTAATGAAGATTTCTTCATTAGACGCCGCTGATTCCGAATTCAATTGTCGATTTCTTGGGTCGTAGGCCTAACGTGGATTAGCTTGGCTGGTGAAGGCCCGTGAAGTTGGTTACTCAAAATTAGGCGCAAGAAATCGCTTGCTGCGAATCGAATAACCTGTCAATTGTACTTAAACGCAAAACCACGAAAGCCAAAATTACTTTTGTTATCATAAAATGGCATAGTTTATTTTAATATTTATAATAGTTTTTCTTTGACACCGTGGTGGCGCTGCAAGCGCAAGACGCTATTCGCAACCCAAAGCCCTATTCTAAAACTCTTCACTCCTGCATGCCCCAACGCTAACACCCGCAAAGCTCTTTAGGGCCCCAAACCTTTGGGGCCCCTATTCTAAAACTCCCTAATGACAACAAGAAAAACACAGAGGAAGTTTAGTTCTTTTATTTAATAGAAATTATGGAAAAATGAAGATGAAAGTGGACAAAAAAACAAATAGCCGCAGGTGAGATATGAACGTACATCTGCACATATATGACTAGGCTGACATTAGTTGCAATAAAAATGTTCACCATAATTTTGCTGATTTTCTATAATAGGCTAATGAACGTTTACTGACTTACTTTATGGTGCATGCAATGGCAAAATTGAAGCCGAGTAATAGTGAAGTCACGCCTGCTTAGCAGACATCCTGAGACCAGCCCCACTTTCGAGATATCGGTCCACAAATTGTGCTAGAAAATGCCTCGGCGTTTTAGTTACGATCATCCCTAACTGTTAGAGGCACGCTTTTGGAAAACTGTTAGCCGGAACGCTAATGCGTTTCGTAACACATTTTTAGGTCGCATATCTCGAAAGTGGTGCTAGCCTTATGATTTTAGCTAAGCAGACGTGAATTAACTGCTCCTCAGCTACATGTTGTAACCACACGCTGTAATTGCGTCATTACAACATGTGCCCTAAATCTATTAATTAAAAAGTTAATTAGCAAATTTTCGGTAATTAGCGCAACTATTGTCAAATTTTTTTTTCTTGCTGTTGATGTGTGCCACGTACGCTGGCACGAATAATGAGAGGGGCCAAGATGTGACACTTCCTTCGAAACGAATGTGTTCTGCATAAAAAGAAACACCTGGTATATGATAGAGCGTGGAAATGCTCTATTGCAGCGGCTGCCACAACGCGCATCTCAATAACTGACCTTAATCTGTGGTAGAGTGTTATGAGCATTTCTTGTGCATAGGCTCAATTTAGGACCAACGCTGTCGAATACAAACGCAGCATGGTCAAACAGGGTCATAAAAATTGGCGGCGCATCCATCCTTTGGTGATGATTGTCGAAGCGATTAACGATCTTTGTTATGATTGGTGTGTAATTGGTGTTTGATACGTTTAATATGTTGTGGTGATTCTATCTGTCTTACAGCGATTATCGTTCTTACGATACTTGACGCACTTTCCGGTATCTATGACTGTCTGTTTCTAACCTCTTTCACGCCAGCTTGGGTCGCTGGGTATGTGACATAGGTATGCGCTAAAGAGCCAGCTACAGAGAAGTGGAAAAGTCGGCAGAAATTTCTGTCTTTAATAAAGAGTTTCTCACTTTTCATCTCGGCATCGTAAGCGGCCGAGTGTGGAGAAAGAAGTGCAGTGAACAGATTGAGACCAGAGCGTGCATTTAGTGAGGAGCGTTGAACTATACAGAGAAATGAAGAAGATGTCGGTAACAGAAAATTGAAGAAGCCGACTTCAAAGAAGTGAAGAATTTGGCAATACGGTGTGTCGCTGCATTGCTTCAATTCTTATCGCATGGTCGTCGACATTCATCGCGAGATGAGGTTCTTCTGGAATTTTTTATAAGTACGATGATGTTTTATATGTTATAATGCCAGCCATTGGCAACTTTTGTTGCAATGACTATCTTTCAAGCGGGTGCGCTCGACGCGGTGGAGTCTGTTGTGCACGGGACGCCATCGCTTTGAGATATTGAAGGCTACATGCTCCTTCTGTCATCCTGGCACATCCATTGTTGGAGATTGACAAAGAATGGACACATATCAATATCACCCGCGCAATGCAGAAGTTGCCTTATCGCGCGCATACCCATTGAGCCATGTTGTCTGCTCGGCAAGACTGCAGCGAGCACATTGGTTCCAAGCTAGTAGACAGCTTAGGTCACTGTGTATGCGAAAGAGATCAGACACGGAAAAACATACCGCAAACTGGGTGAAGTTCCCCAAAAATGCCAATCACATTAAAAGTCCGAATCTACATAACTGAAGGCAAAGCAGGCGGCTAGCGCCCATATTGGGACGGTGTAGCGACGAAAATGTAAATGACCAGGAACGCTACTATAAAGAATGAATAAAAGATCTAAACATTTAGAAGGGTGGCTTGCTGGGCGAGTTGGTAATGCATTCTTGACTTAGGCAGCGCGAAATAACATAGACGGGGGGAAAGAAGACACAGCGCACTGTCTACATAGACGAAGGGAAAGAAGACAGCGCAGTGTCTGTGTTTTAAATTTTAAGTGGGCATACATTCATCGTCTTGCACCAAGCGATAACATGCAACAGCTATGACATGGCGAAAGCGGTCACTGAAAAAAAGTAAAGCAACTCATGGGTGACAATATTTAGTATCAGCAAACACAAAGAAACTTCTAGGCCTGCGTGTACTTAGAAATCCCCAAAAAGGCACTTGAGAGTCTTCCTGGAATTGGCTCTTCATCGTCATTCTTAGCATTTTATATATAAATAAGGGAGGCTTGTCCAACCTGGGTTGTTTATAGTGCCTAAAATACCTCTTTTGAAAGATCATTTACGGCACACAACAGGAACGTGGGGAAAAATCACGATGTATAGTGTGCACGATGGTGCTATAGGTGAAATTTGTGTATTATATCCTGGACAGAGAACGCGATCTGTGTCAGCCACTTGCAGGAGATGTATATATATCGCGGAAGGTGCCATGTTCTGTTGACTTGTCCATGCAGCCCAATTTCATATATGTCGGGGTTGCTGCAGCATAGTGCCGTACGTCGAACCGCATCTACACAGTGCTGTGGACGGTTTAAAGTTGAAATTACATTTAGGCCGCGATTTTGTAGCGATGCCTTTTCCGCTGCTATTCCTTTTAACGCTTTTTGCGATTTGGCAGTGGTCATAGTGACGCTGCGTATGCGTTACCAATGAGTTCAGCCGGCCGTGACCAGTGAATGATAAGTTCGGTGGATGATAAGAGCCATCGCTACAAAATCGCGGCCTTGGATGTCTGCGGAGTGATAATTGATTCCTATCATCGTACGTGGCGTATATTTGAGAAAGAGGTTGACTTGTCTTCTCGACAAAACCTGAAAGCCGACAGCTGTTATTGAGAAAAAGAAGGGACCCTACTCCGGCCAATGTGACATGCGCGCAACTCAAGAAAGGTTTAGTAACGAAGGCAGAACAACGGAGAGCAACAAATGAAGGGATAAACGCCGAGTAGGCCTGCTGAAGAAAATAAAAAATGAAAATGTTACCAGCGAGGGGAAAGTGCCAGGAGAGGGCGTTTGCCCATGCCAAAGGCGGCGCCTCAAAACGGGAGTATGTGAGGCAGGGAAGGGGGCGGGGGGGGGGGGGGGGGTCGAGAAATTTACGACCACCCTATACTGCGCGAATGCGGACGTCGTCAATGCCCGAGAGGCGTATTGATTGTCCGCTTTCGTTGTGTCCATCAGAGAAGCGAGTGTTTTCAATTGTCGGCCGGTGGATTTCGTCGTCGTCGGCTGCAGTGCGCTTTTCTGGGTGCGGGGGGGGGGGGGGGGGGGGGGGGGGGGGAGGCACGAGAATTGGCGCCAGTGGCCGCTCGAATTCTTCGCGTATCGAGGGCGCTTTACGGACGTCCTTTATTGCTCTCTCAGGTCGCCCAATTTCGGCCCTGCGCTCGTAAGCATCGCGCCGTCTTCCCTTCTTTGCGAGATGAACGCGCTCGTGCGCGAGGGGCGCGCGGTGACGAAATGCCCGCTTTTCCTCCTCTCCTTGGCAGCTGCTCGAGCGGCGAGGAGAGCTGCAGGAAAGAAAACAAGTAACAAAACTTGCACGGGCAGCTGTTTGCCAGTGTTTGTCGTTGCAGCGCATTACCCTCGTTAACGTAGCGAGGTAATTCCGTCGCGACGTAGCGACTGAAATGAGCGAACCTGGCTAAAATTGAAGAAGGTTGATTTCGGTTTACCGCTCTTATCATGCATTCCTTGTTTTTCTTAGAACTCTTCGCACCACCTTCATGCTAGAGCAAACGGCAGTCGCGCTCCCTCATGCAGTCGTTTCCAACTGGCCTTAGCGACTTCTTTTCTTCTTCCCCCCCCCCCCCCTTTTTTTTTTTACGCGTTTGTTCTCGGCGCATTCATTAGAGCCTATACTTACTCCAGGCAATAAATTGTACAACACTCACCGAAGCCGCTCGAGAAACGTGCCGTTTGCGACGCTGTCACGCTGTACGACTGACAAACGTCGAGTAAGTTGTCGCGAACGAATTGGTGGCGAATGGTTTGGCAACACTATGTCCCAATAAAAAGCATATTGGGAACGGGACGGTGCCAGTCGATGCCGAATGAGCTCTTTTGGTTCCGTTTCGATGTCGTTTCCGAAAAGGCCTATTATGTACGCAAAGAATGAGTGGCGACCGACACGAAGGTTCCTATATCTTGACTCTACCACGACTTTCCAGCGATATACTTCTCATTTATAACGATTGTATTCATATATACAGCGTGTCTAAGACTCATTGCAGTCGGACGCGCTAGTTGGAAGCGTCGCCATGAATGTGTGACATAGACGAGGTCTTCGCTCTGAACAGAGTGTAATGCGTAAAGCAAGCACGGTAAAGACAGCTACGTGGAAAAAAGACGCATGAAGCGCTCGTGGCACCAACACGGTGCACGATGAAAACACGTAAGGACCACTCTGTCATGTGCACTTACTTCTGATGACTGAAACTTGTGTAGAAAAGTTACCTGATACAGCGGCGTAGCCAGCAATTTTAATTTTTTATCATTGGAGGTGCATAAAATGCATAAAGCCAATGCGTTCTATCAATGCATTCCATTCAACCATTCAATGCATAAAACCGCTGTTTTGTTCATTGAAGCGCAAAAGTAACTGGAACACCAATGTTTTTCGTCGGACATTTTGAAAATTATCATCTTGAAACTGGTGCTGTCCAGAGAATTCGTTCCGAGTGAATCCGCCTTGCGAATTCACTAGCTAAAATTCGCAGATGAAGGTATGTGCCGTATAATAGTTAATGAAAAAATTAATAGCGTAATTATGTTAAATATTAAATTAATCATTTTGATTTCTCGTAGAAGTAATGACCACCTCGTCGAGTAATTTAGATCGCAGGTCAGAATTGTGCTATCTGCTACAGGCAATTTTTTTAAAAATTTGGTGCAGCTAGAAAAGAAAGTCAAAGAGTCGAAGAGAAATTAGGCGGAGATATGTGGAGCGGAAGTCAAACTTTTGTGATTTAAATTTACCGTGAAGAAATCGGGCTTCATTGTGTTTACGATGATCAGCCGGTCACTACACAGGGAAATGAAATATTGAGAGTTAGGTATACTCTTAATCTCTTAGTGGTATGGATCAAAGAGGTAAATGGTTAGATAGAAAGAAAATGAGGAAGTAATCAGAGCGAAAGGCCAGAGAAACGTGATCATAATGAAACACAGAGCGCTATATAGGGGCAAAACAAATATTGATTAGTAGTAGGTGTGTGGAAAGGGGTAATTGCACCCAGGCTTACGTTTGTTTACGTGCCTTGGATGAACGCGAAGTATAGTCGGGACTGGAGATCAATCAGAACGCTGTCGAGAGACGGTAGAACTGGGTTCGCATGGAAACCGAAAAAAGAACAAAAATAAAGCACAAATGAAGCAGCACAGAGAGACGTCGGCATGGCGTCCTTCCAAGTGTGTCAGACTCAGAGCTCAATCTGCCTAGAAAAACGACCGAGGAACAAGAACGAAAACAGATAGGGCGGCTAGGTTATTTAGGTACATGTATAGAAAGACAGGTCCTTCAGAGTAAAGTAAACTAACCAGAAAACTAAACATTATTTATTTATTTATTTATTTATTTATTTATTTATTTATTTATTTATTTATTTATTTATTATTTATTTATTTATTTATTTATTTATTTATTTATTTATTTATTTATTTATTTCTATCAGCCTTATATGTAAGGATATAGTCGGTTCTGGACACGCATACAACTATGACATGTGGTTTAAAAGCAAGTGTGGGCGAGAAATTTCGTTTAATAACAGTAGAAACATTGCGAGCCTGTTTTAGAGACCCAAATGAAGAGCAATGGGGGTGCGAACACTTTCAAGTAAAACACTCAAAGAACACTAATACTTCCAACAAATTAGCACTAACAACAATTCGAGTGCACGCAACTATACACCAATACACGTATACAATTCACTATTCTTGGTAAGGCAGTTGGGAGATGCAATTGGTTAGGCTAGAGATAAAAATGGCAGTTGAACAACTGCTAACAATTTACTCTGGTTCTGCATTTCAACCTCTTTATTGTCTGCGGGAGAAATGAGTATCTAATTTATTCACACTGGGAAATCCAAATTCTGTTACGTGTCTATAGTATGTTTCGTTCGGATGTGTCTAGTTTTGTAGTAGGAAAGGAATTGCTGACTGTTGCCATTAACTTCGTTATTTAAAGGAGAAACAGGAACTTGAGACGTGAAAGCCTCGCCCTCTTGCGTATTGTGAGAAGACCTGCTCTCGCAAGGAGCTCACAAGGTGGATCGTGTCGTCGATACTTGCTGTAGATAAACCTAATTGCTTCTCTTATTTTCTTCTTTTTTGCATCTAGTTTAGCAATACGGACATTCCTGTGAGGAAACCAATCTATAATACAATATACAGGCATACGTTAATAGCTTTGTGTCTGGAGAAGCAGTCTGAATGGAGTAATCAGGTAGTGAAATAAGCTTTAGAATGAAATATACAGGGTGTTTCAGCGAACACTTTCAGAATTTATTTTAGGTTGCCTGTGGCAGATAGCCCAATTCTAGTTAATGAGCTGGTCTACTCGAAGAGTCGGACATTATTTGCACAAAAAATTGACATGCATAATCGACTAATTAATAAGAATTCGCTAATTAAGTTTTTAACTACTTATCTGATGGCCCATACTGCAATTTACAAATTGTAGCCGTGGAGTTCGCAAGGCGGATACACTTGGAATTAATTCTCAGGATGACACCAGTTTCGAGATATTAATTCCCGAACTTTGCGGAGAAATGCATTGGCGTTCCAGTTAATTTTGTGCTTCAATGCATAAAGCGACATTTTTTAAGAATTTAACTGGAACGCCAATGCATTTCTCCGCAAAGTTCGGGAATTAATATCTCGAAACTGGTGTCATCCTGAGAATTAATTCCAAGTGTATCCGCCTTGCGAACTCCACGGCTACAATTTGTAAATTGCAATATGGGCCATCAGATAATTAGTTAAAAACTTAATTAGTGAATTTTTGTTAATTATTCGATTATGCATGTCAATTTTTGTGCAAGTAATGTCCGCCTCTTCGAGTAGACCAGCTGATTAACTAGAATTGGGCTATCTGCCACAGCCACGCTTTAAGAATTTTTGAAAGTGTGTGCTGAAACACCGTGTTTGTAACGTGCTTATCCAACACTAAAATGCGGAAATAATTATCCCGAGGAATTTATAGTGGTCAACAACTTTTAACGGTATTTGATCTACGTCATAGGTGAAAGTCAGTGGTTTCATCTTCCTTGTCAATATCATGCAGACTGATTTATCTAGGTTAAAGATCATCTTCCGCAATCGGCACCATGCAGTTCGAAATGTTTGTAAGTACATTCTTCTGTGTGATCTGTTTGGCAGTGGTATTTCTTTCTTTATATATTATAGAACCGTCTGCGAACAGGCTAACTGTCGCATCTATGTGCTCGGCGAGACCATTATTAAAGATTTCAAAAGAATGCGGTCAATACTGTGACTTGCGGCACTCCAGATAAGATCTGGTGCGTATACAGTGTATTGGACCCTATCCGAAATGAACTTTATTGATTTGATGGCTTTTCAGCTTGGTCTTCGATACCCAATTGAATACTTTTGATAAATCAAGAAATATTACATCAGTTGGCCAGCGCTTATCGATAGTGGTTGCAAGGTCGTTTGTTGCTTGTAATTATTGACTTTTCGTCGACAGGTCATTTCAAAAATCATATTTATTCTCGCAAAGTAGATTATTTTTATTGAAGAACAGCATATGTTTAAGTGTGATACGCTCAAATATTTTGCATGCAATACGGGTGAACGAAACCTGGCGATACAGGGATTTATAGCATCACCCGATTTGTGGATCGGTATAATTTTAGCAATTTACCAGTCAATGGGGTAATACACCAGCGTTCATAGATTTCTGATAAATAAGCAACATATACACCACATGAGTAATTACGCTGAAGTGGTGGAAAGCAACATATAAATGGGTGTTCAACGTAAAGTGAGAGAGGGAAGTCCGCTATGAAAATTTATGGAGCAGGAACGAATGAAATCAGAAGGGAAATGTTTTATGGCAATTCAAAGTAGTGTCCTACTGTGTGAAGCCAGGTCAGGCAGTCTAAGAACGTGGAGTTACATGAGGAAATCTTCAGGTGAAGACGATTCGTGCACAGCGCGAGGAAATGGTGCAGAAATGATTGAGCACTTTCTGGTGGATTGTGACAGCATTTATCCAGTGATACACGTGGAAGTAGTTTGCTTCCCGAGGCTGTAAAGACTGTGGAGAAAGTGTAGATGAATCCTACGATGGAGATTAGTAAAAGAAGGCTGGAAGATTGGTAACGTAAATGAAAGAAAAATGTGACAGTGCAGCGAGCTTTCTATTTTCAATAATGTAGCTTAATGTATACAAATAATTAAATGTTTAGGCTTACCGGAGAGGTTTCAAGAGGGAACTGGGTGGATTGTGCCACAATCCACTGTCAAAGGAGATGCTAATACCATTGCCACCACCACCACCATCATCATCATCATCATTGTCACAGAATTCGTGTCACAGACTTGTCACAGACCAAATTCCAAAGCCGACTTATCAGCTTCCGAAAATAATCCCACGAAAGCAAGGACAATTAGTAATGGGCCCTCTTGTGCGCCAGCGAACGCCGGTTGCTGTCCAAAGACCGAGTCAGAGCCCAGAGTTGTCAAAACACAACAAAATATATTCTTCACACAAGGCAGTTACACACGCGTGCACACTTAGGTTAGACACAACACAATACAATTCAGATGGGTATCCACAGAACACAGGAAATAATTAACAACAAGCACTAAGAGTCCAACACATAAAGTACAAAATGAATAGGAACACTAAGTGTCCAATCGTATTCACCCGTGCTGGTCTTCATTCGGACGATCTCAGCGTAGCTCGGGGCAAATCTCGAAGAAAGGAACTTCTTCCGGAAATGCAGACGCTCGATGCACTCGTCGACTAACTTGCCGGGGAATCCCCTTCTTCCGCAGACGGTCAGTCTCCACGTTACATCTCTTCACCGGAGCGGTCTGATTCCTCTTCTGATTCTCGCACGGCGTTTATATAGCCGTCGCAGGCGTTCTCGAACCTTCCTATCGGAGTCGTGATCCCGTAGCATGGCCAAAGCCTGGGAATCTTCTAGTCAATTCTCGCATCTTCGACCGCCGCCGTCGGAGCGTCGTCGAGCGGGTGGTGAGTCATCCTGTTGGCGAACGCTCACGCTGTAGTAATCTCTCTCTCTCTCTCTCTAGACTCAACGTCGCATGAATAGACTGGCATCACGACGTTGGACAATGTTTTTCCAGTCACTAGATCCCCGGAAGCCACTTTCCCACATCTGGAGAACCTTACGTGGTCTACGTCCCCTCCCTGAACAACGCTTCCCGTTCAAAGCACTGGCGCTCTTCCAGAGGCGGCTGGATGTTGATGTTGCAGAAGATTTCTGTGCTAGGATCGTTGGCCAAGCAACCGGTCCAGGCTATCCAGCCCCCACTGACATCCCCGTTTCGCGTGACTGCCGCATGGATGTTCCTTTCACAATGGAGGAACTTGAAGCGGCTCTTGCTCTATGCAGGCGTCCTTCATCCCCGGGACCAGATGGAATATCCTACCACGCCTTGAAAAACCTGAGTGAATGCGCACGTAGAGAACTGTGAGATCTCTACAACGTATCCTGGCAAGATGGCATGGTTCCCGAAGAATGGAAGACAAGCCGCTTGGTTCCTGTCCTGAAGCAAGGCAAGTCCCCACTTGAACTCACCTCATAACGCCCAATAGCGCTGGCCAGCTGTGAGGGAAAGATAATGGAAAAGATGATCCTTGCCCGCTTGGAGTGGTACCTGGAACACTACAACATGTTTCCAAATTGCATGGCTGGTTTTCGTCGAGATCGCTCATCGATAGATAGTGTTGTTGATCTCGGTACGTATGTCCAACATCAAAAGTCATGCAAAAGATTATCTGCAGCTTTGTTCTTGGATGTCAAGGGGGCATACGATAACGTATCTCACAAGGCTATCCTCGATGCTCTTCACATGGTTGGCTTAGGTGGTTGAGTTTTTCAATGGATTTTGATTACCTTTTTATGAGATCGTTCTTTGTGTGTACTGGCGATGGTCAAACCGTACGACACTACACCTACCGAGGCGTCCCTCAAGGCGGAGTACTAAGCCCCACCCTATTCAACCTCGCACTCATTGGTTTCGTTGAACATCTGCCAGCAGCGATCAAGATATCAATGTACGCAGACGACATATGTATATGGACTTCAGGTGTGACACACCCTCAGATACGTGCAAGACTTCAAAAAGCTGCTACACTGACAGCTATATACCTCCGCAACCAAGGTCTTGAAATCTCATCAGACAAATGTGCACTGGTGGCATTCACCCGCAAACCTATGACACCCTATGCCATCTCTATAAATAGCCAGATAATTCCTTATGAGAAACTCACCGATTTCTTGGCATATTCATTGATAGAGATCTCTCATGGAGCTCGCACGTGACCTACTTGAAACAGCGTTTGACAGCAATCTCCCAGCTTTTCAAGTTTGTGGGCGGAAAGACTTGGGGAATGTCAGTACATGCAATGTTGGAATTGTACAGGGCTCTTTTTCTGGGCTTCTTGAGATACAGTTTGCCCGTACTGACCAACACTTGCCAGACAAACCTTCGTGCTCTACAGGCTATTCAAGCTCGGGCCCTAAGGGTTTGTCTTGGTTTGCCGAAATGCACATCAACAGTGGCCACTATTGCAATCACCCAGGACCAACCCATAGAAACGCACATTGCGGTGGAAGTGTTGAGAGTGCACATTAGGCACTTTGCCCGGGCCTGTTCCTATAACCTGGCAACACTACCGTCAGAAAGGCCGCAGGCATCATTTTGCACTCTGATTTCGGAGTATTGCATTCGCCTTCCATCAGGCTTCTCCCCCGCAACTAAGCCATCGATTCCTCCATGGTGTTTTGATCGACCTGCAGTGCACCTCACCGTACCAGGAATCATAAAGAAATCTGAGCTGTCATCACCTGCTCTTAAACAACTCACTCTGCTCCTTTTGCACGAAAGGTACGCCGACCATGTACATATTTATACTGATGGATCGGCAACTCTCCAGTGCTCCTCTGGAGCCGTGGTATTCCCAGCGAAAGCCACCACCATCAGTTTCAAGACCTGTCACCCAACGACATCGACGACTGCGGAACTTGCAGCTCTTCGCGCTGCACTTCGTCTCGTCAGCCAAGAACAACCTCGAAGATGGTCAATATTTAGTGACTCGAAGGCAGCACTGCAGTCTTTGCTATCAGCTTTGCGACGTGGACCACACGAACAACTGGAATTCGAGATTAGAGAACTAATCCATACCTTGACTGAGAAAGGACACCACGTGACCTTTCAGTGGCTTCCAAGTCACTGCGGCGTCATAGGAAACGAACACGCCGATAACGCTGCTTGGTCGGCTCTTCAAGGCGACGAAGAGGAACCAATATCGTTATCAAGGACAGATGCCGCTCGAAAACTTCGAATGCTCACCCGTGATATCACGTTCTCCCTGTGGAACGCAGGAAGTTTTCAAAGCAACCGGCTGCACAACTTAGACTCCTCTCTACACCTTTGCATCCCAGCTGGACTCTGCCGTCGAGAAGCTACCCTATTTTTTAGAATATGGCTAGGAGTGGCTTTTACTAAATCTTTTGCATTCCGAATCGGATGGGCCGACGACGCCGCGTGTGATGACTGTGGTAGCGAGGAGACTCTTCAGCACCTTCTCTGTGACTATCCTCGCTACACTTTACAGAGACGATCGTTCGTACACGCGATAGCGCGTTTTGACCAAAGACCTCTAACAGAGGAACTTATATTAGAATGCCGACATCTCAAGCCATCGCAGCGGAGGGCGACGAAGGCACTGCTGCAGTTTTTAAGGGCAACAGACTTGGACAAGCGGCTGTAGCCCGCACAGATGTGTTTATAGTGATGAAAGTGCAACTGTGCTGTGCCACCTGTGACCGATTGTGATTGTGTATCTGTGCTCCTTTCTTTCTCTATCTCTACTTTCCTTTCACTTTACCTCCCCCTCCCCTCTCTCCCCAGCGCAGGGTAGCAAAGCGGATCTTCCCATCTGGTTAACCTCCCTGCCTTTCCCCTTTCTTCTGTCTCTCTCCCTCTCGACTCGCCGGGTGAGAAGGTGTCTCGGCGCCCGCGCGCGCTCTCTCTCTCTGGTTACAGTCACTTCGTCGGCGTTCTTCTAGACGTCTAGACGCCGTTGGTCGCGTCGGCCGTTTGAGGCGTATGCGCTCTCCCCCTCTGTTGAAGTTGCCGCGGGGCCGGCGTGTTCTTTGGCTGGCTTGCGTGACACGCGGCGCGCGTTTTGGTTACGCGCTCTTTTGTGACAATCATCATCGCCGTCGGGATGAGCTGAAAGCTGTTCAATAAAAATCTGCTTTGTCACTTGCCTTACACGGCTTCGCTGGAATTACACTGCTGACATCTTCTAACAGTTTAACTCAAGTGCGATTTAATTTGAACTGCCTTCATGACCGGTGTTCACAAAGTAGTTAGTACGCTAAAAACAGTTTAACATCGCAGACCGGCCCATCGTGACAGCGAACATACTATTAGCTTCCGAGGCAATGTCAAGTGACCATTGGGAGTGAAAAAAATTCACCGACGATTACGATACTCCCTAATGCAAAACTCCAGCGCAGCTCTATGCGTGTTTTCATTTCGCGATATATTGGCTGGCGCGCACAATCCGTCTCGTGCGGCACGTTTCAAACGGAGCGAAGTGTGACGTGACTGCCTCGGTAATCGGAAGATCGCGAGAGGCAGCGCGCGGGTGACGCGTGGGCGTGATTCGCAGCAGCCGCCGCAGACAGACCTCCGTTCATGCTGCACTTTGTTTCCATATATGGTATCGTTGGATGCCATCGGTGAACAGATGACGGCGCACTACTCTGGCGCATCTCGTAGCGGTGGTCGCCCGTCTTGCGCGGCACTACGCTTTTCTTCTCACGCTTTCGCCATACCCCCTCCTCCGCTTTCCTCCTCGGGCTCTCTTCGCTATCGCCGCCTTTCATCGCCCGCTGCGCTCCGCGTTCGCTGTTTCATGCGTCGATGTGCTCGTTCGCTCGGTTACTCCGAGGGACAACGCCGACGCCGACGCTCAAGGCAGGAACGGGTGCCTGAGAGCCGTGCTCTAAAAGTTGGTGAATTCGGCCCGCGAAGCCAACTGCAGGCGGCAGAAAGGCATTCCAAAGTGCTATTTCTGTCGGCGTGGCACCTGCCGCACGACCGCTTGGTTCAATGAATGACCACGAAGCTGAATAAACTCAGCGCTGAGGCGCGACCAGCTCTTAGCCGGGCCCGTCTGAAGAAGCGTCGCCGCCGACACAGGCGTCGATGACCACTTGCACGCAAAATGATGGCCGCTAAGATCGCATCGTTCATGACAATGGGTACCCACTGTTAAGCCTACAGCACGAACGAGAGTTCTGAACGACAGCTGTGCCTATTGGTGCACTGCGAAAGGACTCGCCCGTATCCACGCTTCACAGCCGGCGGCGACGCGAATATTGGCTTATCTATGGAACACTGAGCCACGTCGTCAGCGGTTCTGAAGTGAGCGCTGGCGACGAGAATTTCGCCGAGGTTGCGCCTGCCACTGGACGGGAGCGTCCGGCCGAGCTCGGCGCAAAGGCCGAGGTCCTACCCGTTTCGTTCGTCCCATTCGAGGGCTCCACTTGACGGTGGGACGCAATTTCCGCGCCTGAGGCATTACGCTGCCGTGACATGCGCCTATACTGACTGCCCTTCGCGCCGACCCCCGCCCAAGGGTGCTCGATGAGGACCTTCGCTGCTATCCCTCCAAAAGGGGAAGGGCCCGGGTCCTTGTCGCTGATTGCTGTGTACCGCGGTCCTGGTGTTGTTGACGGTTGGTCATCCAGTTGATCATGCGAGCGGTATGCGGAAAGGGGTGAGGAACGGCCTGCCTACCCCCGAGCGTCAGTCGTCTCGTCTCCGTCTATACTAAAAGAAGCTGATAAAAAGGGCACGGAGGCGCTGCAGTACAATGGCTTTTTTTTTCTTTCTGTTTATATATTTTTTGTCAGTGCTAAATATGTGAGCGCTAGCTGGGTAGTCAAATGCCGAATTCGAAAGCAACAGATGTCCGACTTTTGGTATGGCATCCAAAAAATATCGCGCTCGCACCTAACCTTAAGGCTGACGCAGTACTCTGTGCTGACGGCTCCAAACCGGCTGGTCAGGCCAGGCTTTTTATAACTATTCTTGTGACCGTGCACATGTGCAAGTTTTGTTAATGAACCGCCGCAGGGACACTTCAATGGATATCGCGTTCTTGTTGCTGCGCGCGAGGACGCAGGTTTGATTCCAGACCACGATGGTCGGATTATCTTTCAAAAAGCTCTGCAAACATGGCCACCGTTATGGCGCGCTACGGAGCAGTATTTTAGTGTGCGGGATTTAACGCGCGTTTAACGTCTCAAAGCAAATGACAGGCTACAGAACTGCTGAATTACCAAACCATTCAGTAGAGCCACAACAATTTGCATTGCCTTGTCGGGAGCCGTACTTATATATATATATATATATATATATATATATGCAAGAAGGACGAATAAGAAGACTTAGAACATTTATGCACGCTACTCTTTTATCAAAAAATAGCCTGTCAAAAAGTATCTCATGGCAAGATTATGAATGGATGAAAAGAACTGAATTGGTGCTTATTTTGCCGTTGCTTATCGCAAGTTAATTACGCAAAAAGCTACTACCTCCATCTGCCTCTTCTTGCTAGCGACGCACGAAAGTAAACCAACATAAAAACGAAAAATAACAGCCAGATAAATAAAAAGAAGGAAAAACCGAGAGCATCGGGCCTGAGAAGCACTCGCCCCGCAGTCTGCACATCCGTGTCTTCGCTCCTACAGCGCTCCCTCGGCGACGTGCGCGGACAAGCACGCGCACCGTCCAGGCGAAAGAAGCCCTTGGCCACACCACGTCCCATGCACGGCGTTCCGGCTCTTTCGTTGTTGTTGTTTTTTTTTTCTTTTCGCGCAATCGTCGAAGCCGCGATATCGACCGGTGCGGTACACCTGAACTCGAGATAAGATAACCAAATGAAGAAACAAAACATGTGCCCCCCCTCCCACCTCCTACTTGCTTCTTTCCTTCCATTTCTTTAGTTACTTTGTTTTGTTTTTTACATGTTCCTTAGCCGTAGCACTTGCAGGGGTGCCCACGAAATAAACGGACCGTAGTGTTTAGCGTCCAGCGCGCTCGCCTTTAAGTAGTTTTCTAAACACAGTGCTGCTGCTTGCTGCAGGCAGATATTGTGTTTTCGTTTCGTTTTGTTTTGTTTGTCTCCCTCGGCCACAGTAGATTTAGTTGCTCCTCGTGGAACGCGGACTAAATCCCAAGGCATCTTCGATCCATTGCTTTGCGAACCCCGCTCAGCCCGGTCTCCTTACGGGGTCCTCCCTCCCCACACACCCGCATCCTCCTCCCCTCACTCGTCTCCTTTTAACATCGGCGAACCTCCCGGAGAGCCTCTACCCTAGAAAAAAAAAGGAAAAGAAATAAAGCGCAAGTCCTCTTCGCAGTGGCTCGCGTCAGGGGTGAAGAAACGACGAATGGCTCCGGTGGTGGTAGTCTCTTCGGCTCCGTAGGGTTAAGAGAACGCGTTATCCGCGGTGAAGGCACTCGGCCTGCTGCTACTATTCCAGGTGTGAAAGAAACAACAAAAAAAAAGAAAGAAAGATAAACGAATCCTCTCTCTGGCTGCTGAGCATTCACGGTGGACGAATAGGCTGCGTCGAACTCGGGCGATGGAGCTCGCTAGCCTTCTTGGAATGCGCCGGAATTATTTGTATATCTACAAGAAATTCCTCTCCTTGGGTTGGTGAGCGTTAATCCTACAAAGTTCGACGCATCATTTTAGATACGTCGAATTGCATAGTTCAAAATTTTGATTTATGCGCTGTAAGTGAAACACTAATACCATAGTAGCGTTTTTGATGCACCAGCCTATATGACCCCTTGTGATGCACTGAACAGTGAACGCTTCATTGCGTATGTGTCTGCGCGTACTGTGAATTTATCTCCTTCTTCCCATCTATCACTCACCATTCTTCAGTGCAGGGTAGCCTACCAGGCTCGCCTGGTTAGGTTCACCTGACAGTTTCACTTTGGGACCTTTTCCTGTAGCACTACTGCCTCCTTTCCCTTATCACTTCTCTCCCGCCCTCTCGATACGCTGGATGAAGTTTCAGTTTCAAACGAATCACTAAACTATTTTAATCAAATTTTATTTCCTTGTTATTTTTTGTACGAATTCAGTCTCCGTGGACAGAAATGTGTGTGAAGAAGGTTCTTTTTGTGTGTTTTTGTTTATGTGGAATGGTGTTCGGGCTTTGTGGGGTAAAGGAATATATAACACAAAGGCGACAAAACGCAAAAAGAAATACCACTTCGTTTCCGGTTCAACGCACTACGATTTCGCGCCGGTTCAGTTCTGGTTCGGCGCTGTCTACTTTATCCTCCCCCATGGCGACACTCTGCACCCAATTGATGTTTTACACTCAAGCGTAAATGGCTAGGCGCACCGAGGGCCGTCGAGGGGTAGTGTGAGGTCGCCAAGGAAGCGAAGAAGGAAGGCACCGGGAGGTAGAGAAGAGAATCGCACGCCGGGGAAAGTACAAAGGAGCGCGCTGAGCGTGCGGCAAAACAACGCCACCTAGAGGAAACTCTAGGTAGAGTTGAGCGAAGCGGGGAAGGTGAAAAGAGGCGAAGCTTCGCAAAGGAGGAGGATATAGGCGGAGGTGCGCTGGGTTGACCTCCTCTGGCAGTTGCTGCGGGTGCTGTGCGCGGAATGGACGTACCGGGTTTGTCTCATGATCGCGCCGCATGCTGGATGTGCGAGTGAAAGCGGACGACGGTGAGCCGACGATGGTGATTCAATTTAGCGCACGCAAGGGAGGAATGCGGGGAGGAAGCGCACCGTCCTCCCACCGGGGGGGGGGGGGGGGGGGGGGATACGGCGACTGTTCGCCTCTACTGCGATGCGTAGAGTCGAGGCGGACCGAGGGACGATAGCTCCATGTGCGCTGTAGAACTCATACGCTTGCGCGACACCCGCGTTCACGAAGTGAAACGTCACTGCAACTTTTTTACAATGCAATTGTTATGAAATCTTAATGTTATCCAGAAGCAGCAAGTGTACACTTAATGACAGCTATCTTAGGCACTAGCTCATTAGTGTGTGCGGCACCTTGACGCGTCCATTCCGGCGTTACCTCTTACCCCCATTTGCTGCGTTAAGCTTGTTACGCATTGTCGAATTATAGTTGCCTAAGCGAAATTATTACCCTTTTTATGCACCTTATGGGCTCGTGCAGTTGAACGTCAATCATCGCTCATCGCGCAGCAGCCTTCCTTCAGCAATGCAGCTGTTAATGCTACTTGAATCACTTCTCGTGTACGAATATCGCACGCACTGTAGGAATCGACATTATCCGAATCATTTTGGAGGTAGCTGGCTATCCATCATTGTTTGGCGTTCTTCCAAGAGTTACCAGATCGACCAACGTGTTTGCGTAAGGCGGGCATTTCCTTGTGGGATGCGAGCTTGTGTGTGGCTACAAAAGCACGACGACAGTGACGACGACGACGATAGTACGATGGCGGCGGCATGACGACAGTTCCGTTTTTACTCTGGCTAAGAAACGTTACAACCTGTTCTATTACAACCTGGGATGATCCCAAAGACTATATATATATGCAGTCTTAAACACAGCGTCTTAAAGCATTAGACGCCACGCGGCAAGAATGGGAGAAGCTGACACCCTCCCTGACGTGACGCACGGGTAACTGTACGACGTGACGCTCGCGCCCGTCGTCTCAAGGGCTAGTTGGTGTTGGAACGATAATAATATACGTGCCTAGCCCAATAAATAAAGATTAATTTGCGCCTAACGGTTAAAGCACCGAAAGGCTGTGCTTGTAATCAGAGGTTCGAAGCCACCATCGGACACTTGATTTTTCTCTTTTTATTCAAGTGGCCCGAAACAAGGTGAGACAGGAACCAGTTAAAGAAAAGTCAAAGCCAAAGAATGCTTCGCATTGAAAAGTAATTCGCATAGATTGCAAGAGGACTCAAAATTAGATCAAGGTGAAATGTTTCAGTCAACAGGCAACATTGCATATCATCTACAGGCGAAATCCCAAATATATTGATCAATTGTGCGCGTCATTATTAGTCATTATCAGTCACGGTAATTGCACATTTAACACGCACCGGCACGATGGAAGTGACTACTGTAAGACAACTAAAAGTTCATTCAGGATGAGACTGGAAAAGTAGAGTGGGTGCTTCCCAAGACTGCCAGTGCATTGAATCCACTGTGGCAACCACAAGAACTTATTGAGAGGCTGAAGCAATAGCAGCATGTATAAAAACTATGCGTTGTATCAAAATGAAACATTGTAGGAATACAGGACACAATGGTCAGTCTACGCGTGAATTTGTTTTAGTAAATGGGTCAATAAGGGAGGCGAAAAAAAAGTATCAATCTTCTGATACACCCGATAAACAGCAATACAAAGCTTGAAAAAACAATGATTTTGAAATGGATTGCTGTAAGAAGGGAAATAATGATTTCGATCTATAGCTTTAGGCAGCTACTCTTGAATATATCTGCTGTCGACCCAGCTATTCAAATGAACGAGAAGAAAGGGAACTGAGGGGTCCGATTTTTATTAATCATATCATATAGAAGCCAACAAACATTGACGCCGAGGACAACATAGGGGAAATCACTTGTGCTTAATAATTCAATTAAAGAAAATGATAAATTAACAGAAATTAAAGTGGATGGAAAAACAACTGTCCGCAAGTGGGGAACGAACCCACGTCTTCGCATTACGCGTGCGATGCTCTCACCATTGAGCTACCGCGGAGCCGTCTTGCCATGCACTTTCTGGGGTATTTATGTTTTACAACTAGAACTCACCCTGGGAGTGTTAGTGAGCGCCACCACTCACAAACCTATGGGCGGATGTGGAACATCCAGCTATTCAAATGTGATTTATAAAATTGATAATATTTTATTAAGAGCATTAGTCGGAGCAGGGTGCACTCAATGGCGTGGAAAATGGAAACCACATCAGCAGTGCGCATCGCGGAAGCGGTGGAAGCGAAGTAGTGTCCATGAGGGCGCGGAGCCACCGTAACCCTTAGAAAGTGTGACAGTTTCCTTGCTCTCTTATCAAACATTATGCAGTCACATAGGTCTGCTGCGATTTTTTTCTCCTCTCTTTTATTAATATTTCTTTCTGACACACAACGCGCAGAACAAGATTGAATTGAATTACTGCATAGAGGGCACGAATGCTCCCCCTTTTTTTGGTAATTTCATTTAAAAGTGCGCTCACACGGCCATTGGGGACGGTGGTATCAATATAATAATTTCTTACAGCACCTTTTTTGTTTTTTTTTAACCTGCAGTTGGCTTGACACCTAAGCAAGTCAGCTCCGGAAAGAAGTGAACCTTACACATTCTATGATAACGCGCAAGTTACCATAGCGCACAAGTAGTCTTCTCTTCATTTATTTGTTGTAATGCTCTACAACAAAATGCAACGACAACCGGGTGAGATTTGCTGAGGTGGAAGTTTTTCCATTTCGCGCCACATACAAGCCATGAGGAGAAACGCAGGAAAAAAAAATGGATAAGGAAGCACCTTACACGTCATCATCATCATCATCACCATCAGCCTATATTTATGTCCACTGCAGGACGAAGGCCTCTCCCTGCGATCTCCAATTACCCCTGTCTTGCGCAAGCGTATTCCAAGTTGCGCCTGCGAATTTCCTAACTTCATCATCCCACCTGGTTTTCTGCCGTCCTCGACTGCGCTTTTCCCTTCTCTTGGTATCCATTCAGTAAGCCTAATGGTCCACCGGTTATCCATCCAACGCATTATTACATGGCCTGCCCAGCTCCATTTCTTCCGCTTAATGTCAACTAGAATATCGTCTATCCCCGTTTGTTCTCTGATCCACACCGCTGTCTTCCTGTCTCTTAACGTTACTCCTAACATTTTTCGTTCCATCGCTCTTTGTGTGGTCCTTAACTTGTTCTCGAGATTCTTAGTTAACCTCCAAGTTACTGCCCCATATGTTAGCACCGGTAGAATGCAATGATTGTACACTTTTCTTTTCAACGACAGTGGTAAGCTCCCAGTCAGGATTTGGCAATGCCTGCCGTATGCACTCCAACCCAATTTTATTCTTCTGTAAATTTCTTTGGTCCCCTGTGAGTAATTGACCTAGATAAACGTACTCCTTTACAGACTCTAGAGGCTGACTGGCGATCCTGAATCCTTACACGTACTATATGACAATTACCCTTGCACTTCATTTTCGTACTTAACGGTCTCTGGTCAAGAGCTCCAGTAGATTGCGCGATAACGCGTAGATAGCTCGCGACCTTGTGCTTAGCAGCGCCACACCGTAGCCGCGAAGCCACCACGGCAGGTACCATTGTTTAGACTGACCGTCGCTTTTCTTTCGTTCATCACATGCGATGGGGTGTTCCGGTTCTGCGAAAGATGCAGACGTCTCCTTAGCATACAGGCAATAAAAGCTAAGGTAAAAGGAGTTGGAAGAAAAATAAAGAGGCAAACGTATTGTAGTGGCGCAGTGAGGCAAAATTCGAAAAAAAAAAACAAAATTGGGGGAGCCCTGCTCCAACTCTGTTCGACTGATATCTCTAAGAATAGAGCTTGAAAATGTACTATTTCATTTTACTTAGATTAAGACAAAATATATCTACAGTGGTGCGCTGGCCACCACATGGTTTTATCGTGGCGAATAAATCGGTTGAATTACATCAACCACCTAAATTTTCATGTTGGGGTAAGGACTAAACAGCGCTGCCAAGATCCTGCTTTTCTGAAAAGATTAGCGGATACGAATGCAAGGCAAGATTGAAGCTAAAGAAGAGCAGTGATACTGACAGGGCCGCAGTGCCGCGACTGCTCGCAGAAAAAGCGGTCTCAGCGTCGGGTACGCGGTACACGCGGCAGAGCTGGCGCACGGCGAGCTCGTATCAGTTGTGCTACAAGGCCACGCGCTTCCTCTTATTCCCGTACATGCTCCCTTTGCGCGCAGCCCGAAAGAGTGGGAATATAAACGTAGCGTCACGCTCGCTTCGGCAGCTTGATAAATCACATCGCGTATACGAAGGCATAGAAATAAAATCACAAAGATCGACAATCAACTTCAGTTATTCGCGCATCACCGCCGTGTGTCCAACTTGCTCGGTTCCGCGCTCGGAATCTCGCAGGTGCCGCGTCTTCGAGATCTCGGTTAACGAATGTGGCACAAATTTAGCGCGCGCGAATTCTCGCTCCCGCCTTCTCTTATCTTTCGCCGGATTAGAGCGCGCCGCGAAAACGAAAGGTGCGTGCGTTCGTACACGTTTCGCTTTCGCGCCAGTTTTTCCGAACTTTATCGCGCGACGGCGAGTGCGCGCGGTATTTCTTCCCTCCTCGCGGGCGGTTGCTCGCCGTCGGTGCTCGAGGTTTCCAGTCGAGCACGTTCCATTACTGTCGCCTGCGGGGCCCAAATCCGAGTGAGCGAGCCGCCCGTAGCCGCAAGCACGCGGCGAAACGCGGCGGCGGTGTATACATATATATTTGCGTATACACGTCTTGTAGAGGGCCACGTTTCAAACGCGAGAGTGCTATCGCGATACGAACCGCGAAACATAGAAGCTGTTCGCTTTCGAGCGGCGCGCAATGGTGGGATTGTTCATCGCGGCAGATGCATCGCTGCCATAAGGCACAGTGACGGTATGGCTATAGGGACGGCGCTCTGCCGGAGTCCGCGCCCCCACTTCGTCCTGTGTAGGCGCCGCGCAGGAATGGAACGCCGGCTGTGCAGCGGGGGCGAAATGGCGGTGCCACGCTGTTTGCGTTTCCAGGGTCTCTCGTGAGAACAAAAGCCAGGCTGGAATGCAAACACCAGCCGCATCTCCATAACAAAGGGACTGCACTCGAGGAGCAGGCCTCAGAAATAATGTGCTGGCACGAAGAGGAGCACAAAGAGCCCGAGGCTTCAAGAATCTCGGCACCGTAATGTGTTCGGTAATGTCGAGCCCGGCTATAGTCTCTAGACGAAGGCACACAAATTCTAGTTGACAAAAGCATCGTGCGATCTGTGCGGCGCCTGCAACAGTTCGTCGACCCCTCTTTTGACCGCGACACATTGATCTTGTCTCGGGGTGAGCGGTGTTAACCTGAGCACATCGAGTACTTATACCAAAGTCATAATTTGGAGCCGACTCTCACTGCGCCCGAGGGCATCAAGGCACCATCGTTCTTACAGAGGGTCAGCATAGAGGACGGGAAACTGTCGTGTTTTTTTTTTCTGCGCTTTATGCTTCCGTGTGAAACTATAATAGACGGACGTAGCTGATCCAGGCAAAATGACAATTGTCGAGCGCAAACATGCGCAAAGTAGATATTCTGTTGGTGCTGCGTAGTCACAAAATGTAAACGTCGGAGTGCGGTCCCGTGTGTTGGGGAATCGGAGATGATTATTGTTTGCTCGGAGCCCTCATAATAATAATAAAGACCACTAAGCATAATTGTACTACAATGACGTCATACCAGGGAAGGGAGGTATGGGCTTCGCTGTTTTGCCAGCGTATACAGTGCAGGTAGAGCAGTGCGCAAGAACTTTGTGCTTATCAAGAAAACCCTGCAAATTGAGTTAGTTATGAATGGAAAATTTAAATATACGTTCAAACTGACGTCAAAATAGGTGTTTTCACTTACTCAGATAATTATTTATATCTTCGTAAAAATTAGACGCTCGCACGGCCAGGTATTACAATCGCTAATGACGGACTCGCGAAGAATGGCTGGAGTCCTTTGTACCCTACTGACTTATTTTGTAAGACATAAATTTAAGGCACACCTATCGATGTTTAACTTAAATAAGATATAAGGCTTAGAAGAGACCTTCACGGCATTCGTGGCTCTTTTGCCTTTACATAGCGAGCGCTGCCTCTTGAATAGCTCTAACGTTGTGTCGTAGCGAGGCGATATATCTCGAGCCCTGCAGGCCTTTTACGCAGTGGCTGTGCTTTCACCTACGACATCCCAACCACCGTTGAGCACTGCGCTTTATTTATGGGATCACCGAATAACCACTTGGTCGTAATACACGTGCCATAAATCGATCCCTCCTATCCGGGGTGTCGGGCCATGTTAGTCAATTAGGGGGAACACCGCGCGGAAGTCGTTAGAGAAGACGACGATGCATGGACAATAAAGATTGCTTGGTGGGCTCTACGGTGATATCAAGGTAATCAAATTACAATTAATTAAGAATAATTATGGAATCTCTAAATATCCGTGTCGGGATCATAAATACAGAGAGAAAAAATGAAAGCCGAACTCTCTATGCACAAGAGCCACATTTGTTGACACTGTTGACATTACCCAACAGGCCCAACTAAGAAGACATGGCCTTCAAAAAAGCCCTTTGAAAAGGACAAAGGCCACAAGATAAAAAGTGCTTACAAAAAAAAGAAGAAGAAGAAGGTACCGGGAAATGCACAGCGTGCTTGCGTGCCTGCTCGCCCAACAGTGACTTCCTAATATACCTTTCTATTCGCTTTGTTGCGTGACGCGGGATTGTTGTCGACCGCGGGGTGACAAGTTGTATAGCGCCCTAGAAAGGGATGCTTAGGCGGAATGTTCCAGGCTCATTTATTTAAATCAGCCCGTCAGCTCCCGCTTCCACCACTGCCATTTGCTTGTATTGAAATTGAACGGCGTAGAACGGAAACGGGGCGTTTAGCATATACCGCAAGGCTCAGTAAACATTAATGAGAACGAATGAACAACTGCGCTTCTTCTGAACGGCTCAAAAATTGCTTAGCAGTGCTGAAGTGCCAAGGCCAGGGGTTGTTCGCTCGTACGCTACAAGCCTAGCAGTGTATGCTAACGAACCTTAAACCCATTCTTCGTGCGCTTCTTTATGTGGAATGTTAGCAGGGCTTTCGCAATGTTCAGTCATCTTGGCTGACGGTCGCAAGAACTTCTTGCGCCGCCCAAAACGCTTCTTGTGTAAGTAAGCTTCCTCAGTGGCCGGTAATAACGATCAACGTAACAATGGGGCAATCGCTATATGGCCATAGTTATTAACAGACGGCAAGTCTATATGTAAGAGAACTTTTGTGAATACAGACCCTGATATCAGGACAGCTATTGGGGCGAAGCGGTCGCGAGCACTGTAGTCAACTTACTGCTAGGCTCATCTATACGAGCAATATGGCCTGGGAGAAATTTTTGTAAAACTTTACTGCCAGCGATTGCAGACAGATTTGTCAAAATAAGGCTAGGGAACATGGGATGACGATAGCCGAGGCCAGCCGTGAAGCACAAACCACTATTAACTATAGACGCAGTTTTGTGAACGTGGGGCCGTATTTCCTCACGATTATTTGCATTTTCTATTCACTTGCCCTTTGCTATTGGATCGCACGAATCCGCGCCCTTACTATCGCAGGGGCCACTCGCGAGACGGACGATAACAAATGCATAGATATCGGAGGAAAATAACCTTTGCAAAATACGGCCTATGGGCGCAAATGACGGAGCTGAAAAGAAGCAAGAGCAGAGAGCATCGAGTGCACAAATGAAATGAGAGATGTTGTACGTGGGAAATCCTCTAGAACATCTTCTCAGAACTGGAATATATGGAAAATATTATACGCTAATTGAAATAAGCTCTGGCTGTAGTCTCTTTAAAGAAATCAACTTTCTACAGCTACAGACAGCGTGGTATTGACTCGTTGCAACGAAAAAGCGACTAAAGAGGCCGGCTATGACCACGCACTTGAAATTCAATGAATGTTCTTCCTTTTGTGCGATGATCTAATTAACCCTGCACCCAGAGAGTAAATATGGCTCGTATGAATCTGCGAGAATAAAAAATGTAGGTACTATGCCAATAAGGGCGCCCGAGCAAAATGATTCCTAAAGACGGTAATAAATAAATAAATAAATAAATAAATAAATAAATAAATAAATAAATAAATAAATAAATAAATAAATAAATAAATAAATAAATAAATAAATAAATAAATAAATAAATATTGATTTTAATCGCTCATCAGCCGTTCGAACTGTAATGCGACAGCGCTGTTATTACTTTCGCGCTCTCAACCAACAGCCCCAAAGACAGTCAAGAACAATAAAGGTAGCCTGAACAGCGACGTCGGCTTTTTCTTGTTAAACTCTCTGCTCACATTATCGGTGTGTCCGCGAAAGACGCAATGTTGTCGACGTTTGCTACATGTTTATTATGCCATGTGACAGTGACTTAAGAATGTGTGTCAAATTAATAAAGAAATTTTGATTCCATTACACGTATTAGGAAAGGGGGTTATTTTTTTTTTACCGCCAATCAAAATTATTCAAATCCTGGGGTTGTACGTGCCACAACCACGATATGATTACGAGGCAGGCAGTAGTAGGGGGGAGGGGGGAAGGGGGGGGGATCCAAATTAATTTTCACGACCTGAGGTATTTAACGCCGCCGCGGAGATCAAACCCTCGACCTCGAGCTCAGCAGCATCTCCTATTTTCCAAGCGAGCTCAATATGATTTGTCTAGTGTATTGTATGGCGTGTTCGACGGAGCCGCCATCAGGTTGCCTCGCTTCCACTTGTATTTCATTAGTCAGTTCTATGACCTACTGCCTTCATGTGTCATTCTCGATATTCTCTTGATGTTATTCCTTATAGCCAAAGTGATAATAGTAGGTGGTGGGGTGTAAAGAGGCAAGATCCACATCGTGCACTTAGTAAAACAGAAGTAATCTAGAACAAAAAAGAAAAGAATGCTACGTTTCCTAGGGAGTGCTTACGAAGGCTGTACGCAGCCCACTACGGCTGAGAACCACTACAAGAGTTTCTGTGAGTATAGTTGGGGAGTCTGTTTACAGATAATAGCTGAAAATCCTGCTCAGCGATTGTGCTGCTCACTTTCACGTTAAGTCACATTCTACATAATGATGTGCGCTTTCAGTATGGTGTCGAAGCAAAGCTCTCGTCACGCTTCTTCCCAAGCCACTGCAACTGCTCTGCATGCTGCCGATGCCTGCCAATTCTAATTGTGACCTTAGATATGTTGCCCCCACATCTTGCTGTTTCAGAAGAATGTAAGGCCACACTGCGTGGGCAGGAGATGCGCACAATGCAACCAGGGCTCTTGCCGGTGGGACTTCATTCATGACCGAAGTACTCAGGAGAACGAGCGATGCATATTTTTTAAGGGCCGTACACCTAAAAAAAAGCACACACACACACGAAGTTGCCCTTGAAGCATATTACTGGTTCAAGCGCAAGCCGCAATTTTCAGGTTATGATGCGCGAGTGGTGTCACATATTTTCGTAAGAGCCACAGACAGTCTGCAAAGCGCCTTGAGCAGCTCCGAAGCTTCTTGTAAGTCCGAACAAGCTGACCACGCAGTCACAGTCGTATATCGGAAATGGGGAGACTTTGACTTCCCTCTCTTGTTGGTCGAACCACAGCCGTCTAATGACATAAACGTCACGGTAACAAATCAAGGGGAGAGCAAAGAAAACAAGAAAGCGGGCCCCCAGCGGGAGCAACAGCAGCAGCCAAGAACATCCTTCGCAGGAAGCCAAACCTGGGCCAAAGTATACCGGTGGCGGTAGCGTGTTCCTTATTCTTTTTTTTTCTTTCTTTTTCCTCTTTTTTTGTCGCTGAAGGAAGACGCAAGGCGCGGTGGGTCAGGCCTCGTTTTCCCTCACATCCGCTCTGTTTCAAGTGCGACACGCACGCTGCGTCAGCGTTCGCTCCGCTTAGCGCGTTCGACCCGCTTCGTGCTCTACTTCTATTGTTACCATCGTCTCGCCTAACGCTGTCTTCGTAGTATGGTTTCATAAACCTACCGACGGCGGCTAATTTCGAAATCGCTGCGCCCACGGCAATGTAGCTTCGCTGGTGAGTTTCGAAACTTGGGCGCCTCGCGCAGTTGTGCATAAACGGAACCGCGTTAACGCGCACAACCGCGTTTAAAAAGTAATCAGTTATCGCAGGGACGACACCTTATTCGAAGCAGGCGCCTAAGCTTTCCTTCATCAAGCTGTTCCTCGTAGAATATTTTAAGCCGAACGGTTCTGTCTCTGAGCTTTTTTGGCCATTAATTTGGAAGGTAGGTTTTAACTGCTCTATTTTAGGCCCGGGTACTGTCCGTGGACGCATTATTAATGATGACACAACGTACTGAAGTTCCGCGCTCTTGTACAGACGCGCAGGGTATACAGTGACTCACGTTTTTTTTTTTTTTTCTTTTTTTTTTGCTATATTAACTTTGCTTTGTAATTGCAGCTGCTTTATTTTCGCTCTAAATTCTAGAGAAGATTACATATGTTTTCCTTTCGCATCATTCAATAAAACACTTGACTTCTCTCCCTGCCTGGTTAGCCCCGACAAAGTTAGAAACCACCGGTAATTGTACGGCCACCTCACCATAGTCAAAAAAAGTTGCTGCATAGAAGTTAACTGGTTTCGTCGTCCATCTGCGGCTCGAAGTCCGGACAAGCGAAGTGTTTTATCGAATGGTGCACACGAAACAAACAAGCAACGAAAAAAACGCTCTTTTTGCAAAACTTGACGAGCACAGGGTATAAAGAGGCAAGCACATAACCTTCTCTCGAAGTTAGAATAAGAACGCAGGCACACAGGCACCGCGACGCCTTGCACCCGTCGTTTCGTCTTGCCTTCTGAGTTATTTTCTTTGTCGTGTATTCGGCTTGAAAAATTTTGTCTGTCTTGGTAGCTGTGCCTCGATCGGTTGTCCTTAGCCATGTCCCAGATGAAAGGGCAGAAAAGTTGGATTTCGGACACCTTATTGGTGTCTGACCACTGACGGTTACGAACCTTCGTGACACAGCAGTAATTCATCATGGTACAGCAGAATCGATGACAAATCGTTAAGGGCAAAATGCACGCAAAAGCGCGAATAATGTATGATGTTTCGAGGATGCGTCCAAAACATCTTGGCACCTAAGTGAACCTTTTTTCTCAGCATCGTGTCACGTCACGCGGACGCCTCTCAGAGATTGTTCTTAAAACGGCGATGTTTGAACATTTTTCCCACAAAATTGCGCTTTGTGAAACATTAGGTTAAAGGCAATTCACTCGCTATAAACTATGTGCTTTATGAAATGCGAGTCTCTGTTCAATAAATCGGCCTGCAGGGATTGTGCGAGTGGCTGTTAAGGTTTGGTAACGATCGATTCTATTTTTTTCTGTGCTCTGCAATGTGCAGATGTTGCTATTATTTGACAACATTGTTTCATTAGTTGTTATTTATCTAGGCTGCGAGGGAAAAAGAAAAGAAGTAGCCGCCAACGGCCATGATGCCAGCATCAGACAACGTTTGTTTATTAATAATAGGAGTACCATAAAGAGTTTTCAACGTTGCACCCATGAGGTCACTGATGTCACAGAATTTGCCTGTTTCAATGCTCTTTCTGTGTAGCCTAAATCCACAAAAGTTGCCGTGCTTTCACGCATTCTGACGTAAGGTATTCTTTTCTTTAGCGATACGATATAACTACCGGCGAGTGGACGCTGTTGAACTCTGTAACGGAATGTAGGACTGCTGTGGAAAGAGCAAAGTGGGGTCGACACTCATTTGTCGTACTTGAAACATCTCTGGCTTTGTAAGCGTCTACTCATGGCAAGCGTGACACCTATTCCCAGCTTCCTAAAGCGTCATTCTCCGATCTAGCAACACCTAATATTTCTATTTAGCGTCACTTTCACTGCTGCATTCTGGAGAAAAAAAAAATCACCGACGATTACGACACTCCTAAATGCGAATTTTCAGCGCACCTGTTTAGGTGTTTTAAATTCGCGATATATTATGGCAAAGAATTTGATTCTGAACGACATGGTCCTCTCGGCGGCGGCGCTGATCCTCTGCACGGGCAGATCGTTTGGCAGCAGCAGAAGACGAAGCATTTCCATCGGTTGTGTCGCTCGTTCTTCAGTAAGAAAGCGTGAACACGAGAACGCAGTCGCTCGCGCGGAGCGCATTCTCTAGCGGTGGCGACGTAGGCCAAGTAGCGCATGCGCAATGGGTCCGAAGCCCACGCCAACGCTTTGTTTTCATATATGGTATCGGCGGACGCGCTCACCACATGCCTGGTGGCCGCCGTGGAAGCTGTCTCGTGCCGCACTACGCTTTTTGTTCTCACGCTTTCGCCATTCCCTCCTCCTCCTCCACTTTCCTCCTCGCGCTCTCTTCGCTAACGCCGTTTTTCCCTGCTGCGCTCCGCGTTCGCTTTATCATCCTTCGCTGTGGTCGTTCGCTCAGTTACGCCGAGGGACGCCGACGCTCTACGCTGGAGCGGGCGCCTAAGAGCTGCGCTCAAAAAAAAAAAAAGAAAAGAAAACGCCTAGGGGCCGGGTAGTACTGCGAGCATTCGCTTCATTTTCATCACTCATTTCGCCGAGCAGGCCAATCGCGGTGATAGTGGGAGCGTTAGCCACCTTTTCCTGTGAACCAGACATATCGAAAATGATAAGAATCGCTGCAAATCACGTTTCTACAACTCCTTGTTTGAAGAACAAAAAGAAAGGTAACGAAGATGACACGCTCTTGATTATCAGTTGGAATTAAGGCGCTGCGCGGAAATGTGAGTGCACCAAACTTTTGTATACATGTAGAACCTGCGTGGCGCGTACTATCGGCGCCCTGGGAGGCAAGAGGGCATTGAATGTAAAACATGCAGGAGTCGGATACTTCAAATTATGAAGTACAACACGTTCGGACAGCCTCATACACTGTAACAAAGAAGTCACGGACTGTTCTTCTTATTATTGTTTAACGGTAACAGGGTAACACATTACCGTTGGCTGTCACAACACATCACTATATCTGCATTATACAGACGCCGTCCACGCCGGCTCTTCCGGAGCGCGGTTCTTCATCTCTACGCTATACAGCAATAGCAAGATGCGAAGGCAAAACTGGCAGCGGCTGTGTGTATGCAATATGTTCTGTAAATGATGGCTTAACCAGATAGCCGTTCGCGATGGTAACACTGCGGCTCACGAAAGACGCGAAGAAGCTTGTGCCGTGCCCGATTCTCACCTACTACTAAAGCGCATCTGAGGACTTTAACTACAACCACCGGGGCGTCGTTGCCACCCTCTCCATCTTTCGCTTTCTCTTCAGACATGGGAAAAGAACACGACGAAAGGAAGAAGAAGAAGCGACAGTGTTCACGGTGCCATCTATAGGTTTTGCGCGGTACTAGTACGACAGTACACGCCCAGACACGAATGTCAAATAAGTTCCAGGATAGTGCGATCTGTCGCATTTCAGAGGGAGCTGCCCTCACGCTTGTCTGCGCAAGCTGTTGCAAGTTTAGCCATCGTGTGCGTCCCCGGTTTCACCACCAAGCTCTCCGACACTTCATTTTCGGACTCGGACCACCGTCCACGATCATCGCTCGAGTTAGGCCGTGCCTGTATCGATGGAGCAGCAATTTGATGGATGTTCTGTGACTTGGGGCTTCTTCTTTCCGGGTGACAGCTCAAATCGAAGTCCTGTTTTATTTTATTTTTATTTTCCCTATGAAAGGGAACATACTGCTGCTCTGTTACGTGAGTAATATCAAGTGGTGAGTGCATGCCTGCTTTGGCTATGTGGGGCTGTTCTAGATGTGAGTATACAAGTGGCACAGATGGAGTGTGCTATTGTAACAAAAATATACAGATCAAATCTCTCGACGCGAAGCAATCTGACGTCGAATTTCGAATCATGAAGTGCTACCGGATGCGCAACAAGCGCTGCCAAAACGCGAAAGCAAACAGGGGGCTGTGCTCTGAGCCTTCAGAATGTGTGTTGAGATTTTAGTCATTGTGTATTTGTCATGCGCAAAGCGAATAAAAGCACGAGCCATGAAATGTTTATTTCTTGGAAAAAAATGTAACATTTTCCCCTAGAATTGATGTCGGGGAAAGCAATTCAAAATACCGTTTCTTTTCGGGGTTCGTTACTATACTGCTGCTGCTGCTGCTACTACTACTACTTTTCGCTTATGACTAGGAGTGGCATTCACTAAATCTTATTCATTTCCGATTGGAATGGCCGACAACGCTTTTTGCAATGCCTGTCTTTGCGAGGAGACGCTAGAACACATTCTATGCGACTGTCCTGAATATAATGTTCAGAGACAGTCCCTGGCGTCCGTTCTCGCGCACCTTGACAACAGACCTATGTCAGTTGAAGTGATTGTCACATTTTCGTCGACAGAAGACATCGCAGCTGACGGGGACGAAGGGACTACTTAGGTTTTTAAAAGAAACGGGCTTGGACAAGCGGCTGTGACAGTGATGTCACGTACCACGCAAGAGTGACGGACTGTGACTGACGATGTGTGTGCTTTGCTGTGTGCTCTCTCTCTCCTCCCCATCTTTTATTCCCCCTCATCCCGCTCCCATGTGTAGGGCAGCACACCGGTGGTGCTAAACTGGTTAACCTCCCTGCCTTTTCTTCTCTACTCTTTCCTTCCTTCCTACTACTACTACTACTATACCCGCCTATTATTATTATTATTATTATTATTATTATTATTATTATTATTATTATTATTATTATTATTATTATTATTATTATTATTATTAAGTATCGTCATTTGTTTTGGGGGTGTGTGTGTAGGGCAGTATAAAAGGGGCAGGGAGTCTTGAGCTTTTTTCCTCCTTATATCGTGTCTAACAACAGCAGTTTTCCTCAAAGAGATGGTTCTGTCACGAATTTCAAGTCATATTTGATACTTGGACGCATGTTACATATATGCCACCAATATTTTGCATCAAAAAGATATCCAATACTGCCTTCAAGTCTTTCATGTTATGACGTTGCTATAGCTCTTGTGCAAAGTTGCACAAGAACACTATGTGCTTGTGCACTCTATGCGCTACCAGGTTACTTGCCAGGAAAACGTGGTCGACGAGCATGTACAAGGACCAGGGCCCGCATTCACGAAACCTTTCCTACGTGAGATAAGTTCGTAAGGTCAATAACTAGCCAATAGCGACAGCGAACACGTTATCCGCTAAGGCGGCACACTAATCAGAAGCAACCTTTCCGAACGAAAAACTTAGTTTTACCCCAGATTTGGGCAACTTCAGGTAGTGCATCGATACGTACTTGCTTGTTTCAACCGCGCTTAAGTATCACCGAAATGCGCGGGAGTGTAGTATTTATAAATGCGAATTAAGGGTTCGTGTGGCTGACACGTACGACGAAATTAATGATCGACTTTAAGAAATATTGCAATCCTTAAAAAAACGTTTCTCGGGCTGTACTTTGCGCACGTTTGTACCGGCCGCCCATTCTAGCGAGCTGTTCTTAAATACAAGCCTCTTTGAGAATCAAGCCACGAAACTCGGCAGGAGAGAGTGAAGGACGAAAATGGCAGGAATGTTGACCAGATTTTGTACAGTTTGTTACCCTTCACGTGGGGAGGCAGAGTGAAAAACAGAGAGCGAGAGAGTTATATCAACCGCGCGCACTGTAAACAAGGCACAGTTTGTCTACAGCTGGGTACTAAAGTATGTCACCTTCAGGTACTGTCTCAAAAAAAAAAATAATAATTGAGGAACAGAATTTCATTCTACTATGCGATGTGCGCAAGGCCATAATGCTTTCTCTTTGTTGTATACTTCATTCCTAAATCTAAATTTGTGATTTTTGTGATTGCCCGACAGGATCGATTAACCTATATGTAGTGTAGTGAAGCAAGACGCAGTGCTTTATCCTTTACTAGCATTTTCTTAGCCTTCGTAGTTCTCTGCCTCGTAGTTCTGACACAGTAAACAGTTTGTCAAAATCTGCGTTTTCGGTTTTTTTTTCCTTTTCTGTCATTTACGAGAGCCGTGCACGAAGCAAACCTGTAATGTGATTCTACCCTAACAGTGTTGTCGGACGATTAACAATAACAAGCTTTTTAAAGCATTTTACGTGGTATACTCTGTGTTGTATTCAACGGGCCTGCCATTTACGCTCTGTTATGCAGGAGCTTTATGCTCCTGTTATTCATAACGTGCGACTAGGTTTGTCAGTTGACTTGAAATTAGTTGATTTCATTTCAATCTCCTATACTTCCTGTAGCGGCAAATAGCATAACTAGAATTTTGGACATTGCCCCTTCAGCCATACGTCAAATTTCACCACAATGTACGAGCCTAACTCAATGGGCAGCATATTAATAGAATGATATTTTAGCAGGCCGCCCGGATTTCAACAACTTTCAGTTAGCCAAGTCGTGAGGGCACGCCCTTCCAATAACATGCGCATTTACGGTACTTAGTCGTAACTTCCCTGCTGCATTATAGCAATGTTTCAATCCTGACCAAAGCAGTGCTATAGCGTGCAGGGAAGTTTAGACTAAGTGCCGTAAATACGCGTGTTATTAGAAGGGCATACCCTCGCGATGTTGATAACAAAAAATTGTTCAAAATCGGGCGGCCTGCTGAAATATAAATTTTTGAATATGCTACCCATTGAGGTACGTTGGTGCATTGCGGTGACGTTTGCCAGATAACCGAAGGCGCTATGTCCGAATTTCCTGGGCATGGGCCGAAACAGCAGCTATATCTTGTGGTGGCTTACCGGGGCCTTCTCGGACATTTTCCAGTGAAATGCGCTGCTCAAAGCGGGAATTATTGAGCGTTTGGCGTTGTCAGCAGCTTTCGGCTAGCAACAGCAACAGCTTTCGGCTAGCAATTTAATACAATATATTGTATGAAATTATCCTGTTGCTAAAGGGTTCCACATTAAAATATGCATTGATTGCATTCTGGCGTGCTCGAAAGAAACAAGCAGGCGGAGCTGGCGCGTTTTCTTTATATCTTTTATTGATTCCTATCTCCCGTTTAGCCCCTCGCATTTTCATTCAGTGACCTTCTAGTATACCAATTTCATGCAGTTTGTTGAATCGATGAATGCAAACATGAACAAACAGTGAGGTGGTAGCGTGCGTAGGCGCACAGCATTCACGTGCGATGTTGCACACGGAACACTACCACTTTTACAATATGGAAGCACGAACTTGAACGCAGCGTTGCATTTTGTATGTAACTTTATGCTGCAAGACATAGCACGCATTCAAGTATCGAACAAGACTCGCGAGGTGCTACTGGGCACATACCTACAGAAGAGAGGTTGGTTGTACGCCACGTGCAGAGAAAGAAATTTCGATCAACGCGACCATGGGTGCGTAAATTGGGAACCTTAAGACTGAACCGAACGCCGCCAAAATAACCACTTATAGACAGTCTTACATGCCGTCGAAAGTAGTGTGTAGAACAGAACGAAATATTGATCGCACAGAAGTTTTCGTGAAGTCAACACATCGTACGTTTCATGTTTAATCTATACTGAAAGATAAAATAGAGAGGAAAGCTAAGCTGATTTCCGAAGTATGTCGATTGAAGAACCAGTGCACGCTCACTGCAAGTCGAGGAGCAGAAGCTTTTAAGGCCAACGATGAAATGTCACTGCTACGGTGTTTATTGGCATTTCCTGCCCGACTCTCAGTTCTCACCGACTATTCAGAGGTTCCCATTCTCTTGCATTAGTGAAGACAACAGGTTGTATTGACAAATGAACGCATTTTCATGTAATACTTGCAACACATGCGGCGTTATTTGTCCGTGTTTTGCTCAAGACTTTGTCATCGGTTAGAGGTTGTGCTCGCGAGAGTAGACGTAACTGTCGTCCTTCAGTTCGAACATTTTCTTCAGTGAATCGATACTCTATTCACGCAGTTTCAAGCTGAGCGTGGTTTGAGAGTCGATCGCTCCGCCTTGAAGCCAATAGTTTTAGGTGCGCCCAGATGAGAATATCTGGAGCCAGGTCAGCACCATACGCACGCACAGACCTGAAAGATCAGCTAAGGATCACCCAGAATGACGTCCAAATTTCATAAGTTGCTAAGTACCTGTACACGCCATATCGACAAAATAATCAATTGAGCCAACCTTACGGGGTCACATTGCTACTCACATACCTATTACAGGACTACTGACACGAAAATATTCACGAGTCGTGCCATGACATCCTCCTGACTTCTGCTCTTCTCCACATTAGATTCGGGTCACACTTGGTCTCGCGCTGCTGTCCTCTCTTAAAATACAAGTAGTCTGTCTTATCTCACCTCTATTCTCGTATAGGGCTCAACAAATTCAGCTTGCGATGACGCGGTCATGGCATGTGTGCACGCGTCCCAGTGTGTGGTATTATATGGCCACCCCCTCCAATTTCTGTTTGCTGTCTAATCTCCGCTCTTTCCGTTTCACGTCTGAAGCAGAGCAGTGTTGCTTTGGCGCCCGTCTTGAACTGGTCGCAGTAATAGGTGATGTAATTAATTATTTGTTGCCATCTCAAATAATCGAGGCTTCATTCCTTGATATGTCTACAGCTATCCAACAAAGAACAGAAAACTGAAGAATAATTACATGTCAGTAGTCCTTTACAGAGCCTACGAGCGTTCTCACACAATTCATAGCTTTACAGGACATTTCAGCGTTTGCTCACGGCCACAAATCAATGGGAGAATCCCGCATTTTTCCCCACACGTGCAGTGCCCTTTCACGAGTTTAAAGCGGCTCACCGTCGACGCCTGACAGTGACAGACGTGGAGGATCTCGCTCACGTGTCACCGAGCGATGAACAGGTGGCTGGCCGCCTTTGCCTCCTTTGTTGCACCTTACCCATTTTGCATGCTACGTACTACATCGATGCAGCCAGACAAAAATTGAGCCACAGAAAAGCACCTTCGTTTTGTGCCGTTGCCATGACGGCAGCATGTCACCAAGGCCTTCGAGGTCGCCACAATAAACCTTGGTACGCGATCTGCGAAATGACACTGCATTATGAAACCAAGAAGCCACAGCCCATGCATGTGCGGGAACGTGCGTGTGAACTACTGCTCGCTGTTGCTCAGCGAACCATAACAGAGATGAGTCGCGGGGTCCGCGACATCGAATCAGCCTGGTGGTGACTTAGCTGCTCTCTCTCTCTCTCTCTCTCTCTCTCTCTGGAGTGATTGATATTGGTGCCTGGTCTTGCGCTACTGCCGCTCGCGACCTGAGGTTGTCGACGAACGTCTTATGAAATGTTTTGATGTATCTTTTAATGCGATAGGGCAATTATACGGACATTCCAGGCGCATTAGCGCCGTCGCCGCTGCCGTGCTGTCCTGGATAAAGTCCAACTGCGAAGTGATTATTATTATTATTATTATTATTATTATTATTATTATTATTATTATTATTATTATTATTATTATTATTATTATTATTATTATTATTATTATTATAAAGATCGCGCGCACCGTAAATCCAGAATTCCTGTGTAATGAGTGGAGTAGAAGTCCAAGCAGTCGCGGATTGTTTTGCTGCCTATTTCTCTTCCTTATATAAACCTTCAGGTTTCAACGCTGGTGTCAGTCAGCAGCACACAACGGCTCCTACATCTAGTCCTGTGTTGTTTGATGAAAAGCTGATCAGCGAATGCCTTAAGCGCTTGAAGCCTTCTCTATCTTGCGGTCCTGATGCCATCCCTTCCCCAATCTTAAAAGCGTACGGCGATAAATTTGCCCCAGTATTGACATCTAAATTTAATAGCTCTCTGAATACTTCCACTTTCCCTCGCATGTGGAAAACTGCTCGTGTTTTCCCTGTATTTAAGTCTGGCTGTAAAACCGATGTCGCAAATTATCGCCCGATTTCTCTTCTCTGTGCCACGTCTAAGGTTTTTGAGCTGGCTCTTCACAACGTATTGTCTTGTACTGTGAAGAACACATTGATTCCGAATCAGCATGGGTTCCTCACCGGCCGCTCCACTATCACAAATCTCACAAGCTTCTTGACACATATCTCCGCGCCGGTACTTCAAAGGGGGCAAGCAGACACCATATATTGCGACCTCAGTAAAGCTTTTGATCTGGTAAGCCACTCACTGCTTCTCATCAAGCTTACGCACTTTGGTGTTGACTCGTCAATTGTAAATCTCTTGCGGAGTTATCTTATTGGTAGATCATGTTTTGTTAACGTCAACGGCCAAACGGTACATGGTAACCAGCGGCGTTCCTCAAGGATCAGTGTTAGGACCACTACTTTTTAAAATTTTTATTAATAACGTTCTTTCCGCCATTCGGCATTCTTCATTCCTTGTATATGCCAATGACATAAAGATTTTTAAGATAATTCACACTGTTGATGACTGTCGCATCCTGCAGTCTGACCTGCTTTCTTTTTCTAAATGGTGCACAGATAATAACCTCACCTTGAATACTGCTAAGACCAAAGTCATGACTTTCACCCGCAAAACAGCAAGCATTTCTTTTTCTTATTCAGTAGATTCTGTACCATTGCGTAAGGTCCGTGAGATCAATGATCTCGGCGTACTTTTTGATACAACCTTACACTTTTCAGCTCACACTAAACGCGTCGCAATGCGGGGCATGCGCACTCTTGGCTCTGTTTGCAGACTGTCGAGAGAATTCAATTCTCCTACACCGTTCCGTAAGTTGTACACAACAATCTGTCTTCCTCAACTCCAACACGCGTCGGTCGTCTGGAATGGCATTTCTAGATCCAACAGTGACATTATAGATTGGGTCCAGAAAAAGTTTCTAAGCATATATCATCACCGCTTTGCTAACGCGGACGCTGGGCCCTGATCTAGCACTGTTGGATTATTGCCAGTGCCGTTACTTCGCTGCCGACGTAATCGCACTGACCTGCTTTTCCTTTTCAAACTCCTTCACGGTATCCTCATGTGCCCCGAACTCCTCAGTTGTATCACGTTCGTATTCCGCGCAAGATTACCAGAGAACACAGACCTTTCCATGTTGCTGCCTGTCACCACCAACACTCAACCGTCCATAGAATAGAGTCTTTATAACGCCCACTTTCACGAAATTGAGATTTTTCACAACTATCTGTCTTTGTTCTGCTGTGAGCTTTCCGGTGTTGTGTCTTAGTTTCACATATTGTTCAACTTCGCCTCTCCTCCTTTTTATTATGTATGCATTTTGCGCCTTCGGTTACATGGTACCTTTTCTTTTCAAGATTGTTATTTTGTATTCATTGTTTTTTTACTGATATTCTCCTGCTGTATTTCTTTTTCTATGTATACGTGCGCCAGCACCTAGACCTCACGGTTGTTCCTGGGCACGATAAATAAATTATTATTATTATTATTATTATTATTATTATTATTATTATTATTATTATTATTATTATTATTATTATTATTATTATTATTATTATTATTGGCCTTTGAAACGGGGCGGCGACAAATGGCCACCAAACCTGGAAGAGAATGAGTGGCCCACGCGCCTAAAGTTGGAGGTAACGTAATCGAGTCTGCGCTGCCCTACGGCCCCACGGCCGGGCTAGAGGAGACGTCCGCTCTCCTCCTCTAGCCCGGCCGTGGCTGCCCGCGTGGCCGAGAGCATACGCCGCCGGAGGTCATCTGCTGCGGGTGCAACGGTGATGGTGGGCATGCAATGACGAGCCGAGATGGCTGTTGGCTTCATGCGCGCTGTCGTCTCGCGTGGCTGCTGTTTGAGGTCGCGTTTTGGGGACGCGGCTCATTTGAAATGGTGGAAATGCTACGAATCTTATTTAGTGTAATTGTCTAATACTTCGCTATCGCTATCCATGCTTCGCTCTTCGGGCGAAACTGACTTTTTCTTTATTTGTATCCCTCATTACGTAACACCCTAAAATGGGCCTTTCAGCGATCAATAAATGATGGTGATGATGATATTGTGAATAAGCAGTATAAAGTGACGTCGCAGACCTGTTTACAAAAGCTCAAACGCGATTTCAGGTTGGTTGAATTGAGCTGTCGACCTGGTTTCTAAAGGACTCAAAATGGAGTAAAAAAGGGGTGCCATGCTTATAAAGCAACTTCATGACTGTTTTTTTTTTTTCGGTATTTGAGAGGTGGCTTTAGATTTCTCTGCGCCTCCTGTCACACGTAAGACACGTAAGAAACTAAACCGGGCAGACGTCACTGGTGACGTTACAGGCACGTGCCGTGAATGACGATTTGCATCGACAGGGTCGGGAGATTGTGTTTTCTTACAGCGAATAATAAATGTTATTGTGCGCAGATTCTTCCTGGCAAAAATGATAACGCAAAGATTGCTTTATGACGTGCCGCCTTACTGCCGAAATATTTAAGCAAGTAGATAAGTGGAACGCAATCGTTCCATTAATCAAGGGTTTTAACGTCTCGAAACTACACATTGGGTAATGAGGCAGGCGTAGTCGAAGCCTCCGGATTACGTTTGACCACCTGGGGTTCTTTCACGTGCACCCAAAGTATAGTACGCGGGCGTTTTTGCATTCCGCACCCATCTGAATGCTGCTTCCGCGGATGAAAGTCGAACCTGTGAGCTCGTGCTCAGTAGTACAGTGCCATATCCACTAAGCCAGCCACCGAGGCGGGTGCAGTCGTTCGGAATAATGACAGCATTAGCATTGCTGCTTCTGCGTTGACGTCACGAGCGGCAAGCACAGGGTGGCCAGTCGTGGTACGGATCGCGAATGTGCACGTCCACATATCGCAAATAATTTGCGGAAAAACTACACAACTCACGCCATTTTGTGCACATGATCAACTGAGTGGCCACGAGAAAGCATGATAATGATTTTGTTCAAGTCGGTACACCTCGAAATTTCAACAGAATTTCACCCAGCGTTAAAGAATCCCAAGTGGTCGAAATTGAAGTTTTAAGCTGATTTCACCATTGGGTTCATTGCAAGGGTCGGAGAAAAAAGCTACCTAAGGAGCTTGACAAGCCCTTCAGCCCCCTTTTTCGGAGCCCTATAGAACCTTCCAGAGCCTTCCACCACAGCTTCTCTGATAGCTGACAACGGTACCACGTTCCGAATCACGTAAAAGATAACATTCATTATTTCTTCGGGGAATCGAAGCGCACTGACCATGCGCAAAGAAACAAGTTATATCGTACCAGCATTGCTGGACTTTACTTTGAAATGACTGTCCGAAGATTACATGGAGATCGCGCTTCATTATTTGGACGCGTGTGACACTTATATACTTCTCGTAATGCGTAAAGGTAAAGAAAGTACCTTTCGCGTTTGCATAAGTGGCAGGTCTTCGAGCTCGAATCATCGTGTGGCAGTTCCTGTGAACGCTACAATATTATTGCGTCAATGTTGGCGTTCGGCTTCCCGGGAGCCACTTGTCGCGATGACCTATACCACGAAGGCGATCGGGCTCATCACGCCTTGTGCTTCCTTCCTTGCAGAGCGCGCAGCGTGGCCGTTGAAGGCGCGGGGTGCGCCATGACGGGGCCCACTGTTGGCAGGCCGGGCGGCGGCCGTCGCGGCTCGGCACCGCTGCCCGTCCAGCGGAGGGCGTCGCTGTCGCCCCAGCCGCCGGGCGTGTCGGCGCCCACGTCGCTGGGGCCGTCGCCCAAACAGTCGCCAAGGCCCTCGGTCGAAGGCTCGCCCAAGGAGTCGCCGCCGCCGGCCGAGCAGGACGGCCCACCCTCGCCGGGGGGCGCATCTCCCGCTCAGTCGACGACCTCGGCGCTGGCCACGCTGCAGGACCCGGCCGCCGCTGCAGCCGAACCCAAGGTGAGAGAGAGAGAACTAACTTTATTAAAGGTCCTCAAGGGTCCTGGGCACCCCTTACGGGGGCTGGCCCGGTGGCTCCGCCCATGTGGGGACTGGGAGTCGGAGCTCGCCAGCCACCTGTTGGGGCTTCTGGATGGTCTGGTGGTGAAGGGCCCTGTCGGGGCTCCTAAGGTGGTTGATCCAGTCGTCCTCTGTGGCAGGAGACCCGAAGCAAGCGTTTAGCGCGGGACACTGCCACAGCATGTGATCTAAGTCGCACTTTGGATTTTGGCATTTAGTGCATTCTGGCCTTATGTCTGGGAGGTATTTGCTGCATATATAGGGGTTGGGAACCCAAGGGGAGAAACCTTCTCGGCGTGACTGCAGCTCACTCGCAGCGCATGATGACTCTCTCACACATATTCTGAAGAAGAGCATGTTTGCCTTCTTATTCAAATTCCGGGGCCGCTCAGTTTTGCCACAGCGCTTTGCGATGTTCATTCAGCAGAACCCGCGGACACGCAATCGTTAAATGTCTGAGCTGTATTGCAGATTTTGAGAGAAGCTCTTACTGGGTACTGGATGCGCTGGAGAAAAAGTCTGCTGCAAATGTCAAATGTCTAAAATTCGTTCAGAGAACCATTGCATCTAGTGAAACGAAATTCCTGCGAAATATTGGCCATATTAAGGGTGGTGTGTAGAGAAAAAGTGTATATGGGATTTAATTTTCTCTTTCTTGTTTTAGTGGGAGGGGGGGTGGAAGGGAGGAGAGGGGATGTCCGAGTTTCTCTGAATTGCGTAATTGCGCTTTGGAGCTCGCAACACGTCGTTGTTTCAGAACTATTGGACGTATCAAGAGAAAGCTTTGAACAAAGTGTGCCGACAGGAGAAGCATGTTCGGTAGAAATGCAAAAGTTGTAGGTTTGTTGGATGTGCCGAAGAATGTTTTAGAACTGGTGCTCTGCTCCAGCCTTTATTTGTTTCTTCGAACAGTGTATTTAATTTTAGAATTACATAGAAGTAAACGGCTCAACATTTATGTACGAAATTTTGCACATATAGGTGGAGTCCTATAGGTGGCCCTGGGTAAATAGAAATAAATAAACCCTTTAAAGTATTTACAAGTTAACAGTGTAGAGTGTTAAGTAGTATATGATCACGCGTTCAACACTCCCTCCACTGACGCAACAATTGTGGTTGGAAACTTAAAATGATTTTTTTATGAGCCAGAACCATGCTATGATTGAGGCACGCCGTAGGGGTACTACGAACTAATTTTGACTACCTGGGGTTCTTTAATATGCACTCAATTCACGGTACACAGGCGTTTCTGCATTTCGCCCCCATCGAAATCCAGCTGTGTGGCCGGGATTTGATCCCGCACCCTCGAGCTTAGCAGTGCAACGCCAAGCGACTACGCCACCACGACGGGCGGGGCTTGAAGCGAGTATGTAAGTGGTGAAGAGTTCTTTCGAGGTCTGCGAAAAAGTGGCACAGGAACAGTACTAAAGTGCCGGGAAAGTACTAAGGCTCTAACAAGGAACAGGGTGTTTCGACAGCAGCGCCGCCTCGCGGTGCTGCTCTCCAGGCACCCTCTCCAGGCACGCGGCCTCTTCGTCTAAACCTCTGCTTTATTGGAATTTCAGTTGGTACATTGCAAAGGGGGGCGCACAAGACTGTCCTTGCTTTTTTTTTTTTTTGTAGCGTTAGCTACACTGGCCTAGCCAAGCCCGTTTCGCGCGGCACATCAAGAGCCGTGCTGCGCATGCGCAAGGATCAATGATGTCACATGGCTTGCGCACCGGAGCCACCGGAGCCGGCACCTCTCGCGCACTCCACCGCCGCCACGCGCGACTCACCGCCGCCGGTCTGCGCATTCCAGAGGAGTGACGTCGTAGCCGTGGTAGACGCACTGGCGTCGGCGCGCGCTCGCTGTGCAGTCGCCGTCTGACACTGCGCTGGAGCCGCTGCGCTTCTGACTGGCGTTTGCCAGTGTGGTATAGCCATGGAGAAGGAGAGCGCAAATGCTGCTCAACAGCGCAGAAGAACGGAGAAGCTTGACTCATCGGATCCCGAAGTAGTTGCCTGGCAATTAGCGGTTGAGCGTAGGAGGAATGAACAGAAGAAGGCTATATACATGTGCCACATAATACGTATACCGCGTGTGTGTCATTGGAGCAGCAGTAAGCATGACAATCAAGCTAATCCTTGACAATCTAGACAACCAGGAAAGCTAAGAATAATCAGCTGAACCTTTGCTAACGCTACGTATATCCTGGCATAGCCGAGCTAAGCCACTGCAACTTTTTTTTTTTATGTGTCTACTAAAGACTTGTCATATTCCTTGTGACAGCGATCGCTACCTCCCTACCTTTATATCACCACCGTTTTGGTTATTAAAAGACCCCTCACGAGGCCTCATCGGAACATTTTGTTATGCGCTAGAAGTTTTAAAACACAGACAAGTTAGCGTTCTGCTGCAGAAATATTTAAAAAGCGCTTAGTAATAATGGAAATAAAAGCAAATTAAATGTTACAAAGCTATGGTGCGAGGAGGCAAGCTACCCTCCCCGCTGTGAAAGCACTCTCCCACTGCTTCGACTAGGTTCCGCAATGCTTTCTCCCGTTCCAGAGCCGAAGGTGATGTTTTCTGTCTCTCATTCGTTTCGTTGCTGGGCGCCGCATTTCTGGTGGAGGATTTGATCGTTGTCTGTTTCTCGGGAATAGTCTTACTATTGGCGTTTCTGTTGGCAAAGCCCGTGACTTGGTACGCGAGGGCTGTAACGTCGTCTGGGCTGGCGAGCAAATTGGTGAGCAAATGGGCTGGCCATGTAAAGACGTTATTATAATTTCGCAGGACCATTTCCTGCGCAGTAAGAGGAAAGCGATGTCGAAGGAGGCAGGCGCGTCTTGCCCTAATGGAGAATACTAATACAAGCGACACAACCGAAACTGGGATTATGATAGTCGCCAACGAGAGAGAAAGGTGTACCAAATCAACGAATAGAATATGCAAGTAGTTAAGGTCAACCCGGGACCGCTGCGGTGGCGAAACGGTCGAGCGTCCGCCTAGTATGATCCGCAACGCCGGTTGTGGTCCAAAGATCGAGTCAGAGCCCTGTGTTGTCAAAACACAACAAAATATATTCTTCAAATAAGGCAGTTACATACACACATGTACACTTCGGCTAAGGACATCACAATGCAATTCAGATGGATGTTAACAAAACTCTGGAAAATAATTAACGATAAGCACTAAGAGTCCAACATGACAGTACAGAATGAATAGGAACACAAAGTGTCCAATCGTATTCACCCATGCTGGTCTTGAGCCGGACGATCTCGGCGTAGCTCAAGGCAAATCTCGAAGAAGGAACTTCTTCCGGAAATGCAGACTCTCGAGGAACTCGTCGGTTAGCTTGCCAGGGAATCCCCTTCTTCCGCAGACGGTCCGTCGTCACGTCACATTTCTTCACCGGCGCGGTCTGATCCCTCTGTCGAAGCTTCCGCGGGCTTGGATGATGCGCGGCGGGCGCTTTGATTTTGCGCACTTTTTTGAGAGCCATAATTGCTATAACTAATATCTAGGCTGCAGAAAGGAGTGCCAATATTGCCGTTATAGCCGCCCCAGACGACTCTTTACAAAGGTTGTTGTTTCAATTCGATACGAATACCCAAACCAAACCGCTGCATTCATGGCATTGTACTCGACATGCCACTGTACTCGACTTCAAGATCACACTAGTACGATGCTTCTGCGTCAGGTGCTGCTACTGTCGTTTGTTCTGTCGAAAAAAGTATTTGTCTCAGATTCGAAGCCGATGATGAGGGACGGCCGACGTAGAACGATGCCCTGCGATTTCGACAACCGTTAATTTAAAATCACACGAGACAGATTTATCTGCAGCGTACGGCGCTCCCCTTCGGCCTAATGCTGTCATGGCCATAAAATTGAGAACGTTGAATACGTCCCTCTTGAATGCCCAAAATAACCCGCAGAAAGAAGAGCAATTAGAAATTCACTAGGAAATCTGGACAAGTGCCCCTTTACTATGCACAAAACATTGGACCGTGGTCAACGAGCCAACTGCAGCAAGAAGCGTACATAATAAAATGCCTTTTAGTGTACATAAGTGTTTGTGATAAGTTGGGCTGCATAGCAATGCATGTGTTGTACTCATTATGTTCTGTAGTGCGGACAAAGCTCGAATTAAGCTGTGTGTTTGGACCAGCCAACAATGTTAGTATACGGGAGGACACCTGTGTCATTTGTTAAAGACTGTAAAGTGTATCGCGTATTCTTTTCAGCTGAGGTATTCCCTACCTAAATACCTCAAAACAGGAAACCTTAAAACATAACGGCACAAATACAGCCGTGGTTTCACCACATTCAAGCATAGTTCAGCTGACATGGTCAGTTGCTTGTCGCTGCATTTGTACACAACTGCCAAGGATGATCTGCTTGAGACACATTGGTGCTCTCTTCTAGAAGTTCTAGAATGTACGCCGAAACCATGACAGTTATGACTCGATAAAAAGCGGTCCGCAGTCGGCTATAGAAGAACCGTGTAGTTGTGAGGCAGCATAGCTAAAAAAAAAGTTGACAGTCACTTTAGTATACGCTAAAGAGGATGAAGGCGAAACCCTGCGCGCTCACGAGACATTCATATAAGTACTTTGACATTCTCATTCGAATGCGTTGTTACGCGTTTTTCTCTTTATTTGTTCGCTTTTTTGGTCGCCTAGACATCGCCACTGGTTCTGCGTGGTTAATGGCACATTAGAACAGTCGTGGCAAGTCTACGAAGACCATTAAGACACATATGCAGGTTCACCGAATGATATCTTTTTTTTTAGCCCTTTAATCGACGAGGGTAGCTACATGGGCTTGTATATATGGTGCCTTCTACTTTCTTGTCGCTCAGGCAGAATGAGAGGGACACGGAAAGGCAAATTAGACAAACACACAGCGCTAACTTTCAAAAACATATTTATTTCCAGTTCTCGTCAGGCGTACTTATACTCCTCAAAACAACATAACAAACGTGTACCTTTCTCGGCAAAGAACAAAACCGGGAAAACCACGCGCAGACAATTTTGTGGCCGCACTGATTATATAGAAGGTGGTCCGTTCAACGCGAACGGAGATAATCGAGCTCTTTTTTTATTGCGATAGCAATTATATGGACACTCCTAGCGCATTTTATTGCGATAGCAATTATATGGACACTTCAACCGGATTTCTGCCGTCGGCGTCGCCGTCGCCGTCGCCGTCGCCGTCGCCGTCGTCGTCGCCGTCGCCGTCGCCGTCGCCGTGAGGTTCCGTATAGATAAAATCTTCACCGCGCGCCGTATGCCCGAGCGCAAGCGTGCTGGGACGCACGCACTCAATCCCCCACGCGCAAGCAACGAAGCGGGAAGCCAGCGCCGGAGGGAGCGGGGAGGGGGGGGGGGGAGCACTTCTACTGTGCCAACAACCGCGCTCGTCGCTCGACCGCACGGTCTCTTATCTCTCCCGCGCGCAAGCAAGGAAGCGGGAAGCCAGCGCCGGAGGAAGCGGGGGGGGGGGGGGGGGGGGCGCTTTTCTTTTGCCAACAACCGCGCTCGTCGCTCGCCGCACCGTCTCTTATCTCCACACGGCTCTGACCTTTATGAGCCGTGCATTCGCGGCTCAGTTCCTGTTGAAGCGATAGACCGCACGTACCTTCGCCCGCAGCGGCGTATGCTTGCTGCCAGCGTTTTGACAGTCGTTGTCTGCAGTCATTCAGTGTGATCTCTTCCTGTTGTTTGTGCGCGCTCACACCACGCTTGTTCATTCAGTTAGTAATAGTCGGGTCACATTTTCCAACGCACGCTACACATGTAATGCTGCCCGGATCGGCAGTGCAGCGCTACAGGTGTGTCCCTTCGCACGCGCGCTGCCCACGGGAAGCGCTTCTCATCAACACCACCGTTTCACACGCGCCTTCTCGTGGTCATCGAGTCTCTCTTCATGTCGGTCTACTTACGCCGCAGCACACCTGCTTAGTTAATCAGCTCATGTTACTACAATTCATATTGTTACCAAAGCCGCTCACCTTACTTCGTATGACTTTGCTGTGTTGCTATCGCATTCATTGCTTCGCCGTTAGGGCGAAACTGTGACATTTT